>NW_007732556.1:74875-117478 GCF_000696425.1 Galeopterus variegatus | reverse complement strand
CCTTTTAAATTCTGGCTTTATCATGCCTTTGCCACCATAACTCAGCATAGGCTGTTACAAGCAGCCATGCAGCTTCCTCAATGCTTTGCTGCTTAGAAATTTCTTCTGCCAAATACTCTGGTTCACAGCTGTTAAGTTTTAATTTCCACAAAATCCTAGGGCATGGATACAATGCAACCAAGTTCCTTGCCAGTTCATAGCAAGGGTGATCTTTGTCCCAGTTTCCAAAAAGCCCTTTCTCATTTACATCTGAGATCTTCTCAGAATGGCCTTGGCTGTCCATATGTCTATCAGCATTCTGGTGGCCACCACATAAACAGTCTCTAAGACATCCCAAACTTTCCCTCTTCTTTTTACCTTCTTCTGAGTCCTCCGAACTCCTCCAACCTTTGCCTAACACCCAGTTCCAAAGCTGCTTTCACATTTTCAAGTATTTATTATAAGAAGCACCCCACTTCCCTGGTACCAATTTTCTGTATTAGTCCATTTCTGTCACTATAACAAAATACCTGGAACTGGGTGATTTGTAAGAAAACAAAATTTATTGCTTACAGTTTCAAAGGCTGGGAAATCCGAAATCCAGGGAACACATCTGGTGAGGGTCTTGGTGGTGGTGACAGTGACCCAGGGGTCTCACATAGCAGAAAATGGCAGAAGAGAAAGAGAGATAGTTCCTCACGTACTCTCTTTTTAAAGCCCTCAGAACCACACCCCTGACCACCATTACTAATCCATTCACTACATCATGGTCCTGCAATCAAATCATCTCTTTAAGTTCCCACCTTTCAATTACCATAATAGGATTTCCCACCCTCAATAGTTACAGTGGGGATTAAGTTTTGGGGAGACATTCAACCCAAGGCACTTTCACTTCTTAACTGAGCAGTTATCTTTTTGAATATACTAATGATCTTGAGTTTCTGACCTCGTGATATTCAGGCATTAAGGTGAAAATCAGTGTAATAACATGAGATAATAAGGCATTGCACTACACTTGAAAACTCATTCCCTGCAACTCTTATAAACTTCTCTATGCAAACTGCTGTTGGAAATCACTAAGTTCTGCACAAAAGTGGGGATACATTTGGTTGGGGTGAGTGGGACAGTGTGGATTTCCGGGCCTGCAATTTTTCTTGATAATGTTTTACCAAAATAATCCAAGTATAGAAATTACCTACCCACCTCCTTCTTCTTTCCTATGAAGGTTTTCTATAATCTGTACAATTTTCATTAACAGTTTTTTAGGGAATTTTCTACTTTTTAAGTTTTCTAACTATTTATATGTTTTTCTCAAAAAGCCAAAAGACTGGTTGATCAGGAAAGAAAGATTTGGAAATGGGCAATTTCTTTGTATATAAAAGTAAGTGGAGGAATAGTAGATTTAAATACATTCTTTCTTAATTCTCGATTCAACATGATAATGTTTTTTATTGATATATGTAAAATTCATAGCATTCTAGTGTTCAATTATTAGAAATGATATTTACTTAGAATTACAAATCTGTACTTATAGAATATAGATATTTTAATAATACATTTATTAACTGACAAATATTTCCCCCAGATTTTGGTCAATCTCTCTAACAATATCACAATCTCCTATTGATTTTATAAGGCACTGGGCTATAACAGAGAACCATAGGGATCTAGAGTTAAAAACCTTGGCAATGAACCCACCCCTTGAAACTCTACAAGAGTGTGATTTTTGGCACATTCTGAACTTCCTTCTCTGATCCTGACCTTCTTATCTGTAAGATGGGAAACATAATGTCACACTCTGTATTGTTATTGTTAAATTAAAAATTCATTTATCTAAGAGAAAATCACAAAGTTATAATCTTAAAAATATATTTTTATATTTTTTGGATGAATTGAAACCAAAAAAGCAGTATTTAAGGTAACTGGAAGTGCTGGTTTTATTTTACTTTTATTAAAAAGATTGCTGGTATTTGAAAACATATATATCAGAATGTGTAAGACATAGTTAAGATATTTTCACATTAGTTTAGACTTCCAATGATTTCCAAGTATTCTGAAGCATGGAAGAATGTCATTATGGCATATCTCATAGCATTGCTACAATTTGTATAGTGCTAAATAATATTCTTCAGTTTAGGAAGTTTTAGATGTATTCAGAATAGCATCAGCCCTTCTGCATGTCTGTAATACCTTAGAGAAATAACTTTTCTCAGAACCAACAGACCTTTGCAACTTGAAACGGTACCCATATTCAAAATATACCTTAAAATACATGTGGATAATATAAACATAATCTATGGTACCTAAATAATAATTACATATTTTAAATTCTAACTATTAAAGAATTCCTACCAGGACTGCAGTTTTTATGCCATACAATATTCATAAAACCTTTTCTGACCAACCTTTCTAACGTTAGTCAACAACCCCCCACATCATTCTGTTTTAATTTTCTCATAGCAATTAACACTTTTTGAAGTTATGCTTTTCCTTGATTAAGTAACTAATTGTCATCTCCCACTCTGCAGACTTAACCTTCCGTGACACCACAGGCCGTAACTCTTGTTCACAGTTGTCTCCCAACATTGAACACATTGCCTGGCACATAAAGGCCCCGATCAATTTTTGATGCATAAAAGAAAAGAAAGAAGGAGGGAGTAAGAGAAGCAGAGATGGACACCAGGAGAGAGAGCTACCAAATCAGCTACATTTGGCAAGTCAGGCCAATGACTTTTTAGCCGTGATAAATATGTTACAACTTTGGCCGTTATTACATCCAGAAATTTCTACTCAATAAGAACCACTTGTAAAGTAAGGTGCCAGTTGTGTTGGTTTTGTTTACAAAAATATGTGGATAAACCAGAGCAGATTAAAAAAAAAAAAAAAAAATGTATGTGTGGAAGAGAGAAATCACATTGATGAATCAACAAGGAGCTATAATAAAAAGTTACTGGGATATCTCTCTAAATGAAAAGTTTAAAAAATTAGCATAGAGCAAAATAATAATCCAGGTACAGAGAGCAGTACTAGTAAAACAGGACTAGGTTCTCTTGATTGAACAAGTCATAATTATTAGGCAGTGTGCTAGTTGCTTTGTATGCACTGTATGTAAAATATAAATAAGTGAAATGCACTTAAGCAGAGATGTATAATACTGAACAGAGTGATAGTCACCTGGATGTCCAGGGTAATAAAACCCAGGAGGGGCATCCAGGAATATCCACATTGCATCTCCAGAGGCCTTCAAAAAGAGGACACCCACCTTTCCTGGAAGCAGATGATCTCTTAATATACCTTCCAGCTCAATTACTCTATGATTTGCCTTGTTCTTATAAAACCACAAAGACTACAATGCCTTAATACAGTGATCAAGAAATAACAGGGTGCATTAAATAATGACAGCAAATGTTCTATTTCACTCAAGAGAACTCATTATATTTCAGGTAAATTTTTATTACTTGCAAATTGCAATGTTTAATTAGTTTCAGAGTATTAATAAAATATTATGGAAGAATATTGTTTGCTGAAAATGTAATTTTATTCTGCATATGGTATTATTGATAATGAATTTATCAAGAATCAGTCTTTCCAACTACTACATCCAACTTTCTAGCTTTCCAACTTTTAAATTATATTAAAAATATATCTGTAACATCTTACAAACTCCTTGGAAAACTTGTAAGGTATTAGTTTTATCACAGTAAACAAAAGGGCCCACATAACCAGCCCTGACTTCTTACAACTAAGCATTTATCTTAGCAAGGGGGAAAGCACACATTCCTGAGTCTCCCACCTATCTCTTTAATGAACACAAAAATCGTGCTTTTTTTCTGACAATAAGCTGAATGCGAAAGTAAACATCATGAAAATTAAATCTCATAAAATAAGGATTAGTATACTCAAAACTAATAGTATGCCATGAACTTTACATCTTTTTTGCTCTGATTTGTTCATCCCAAATAATAAATTTCAGCCTTTTGCAGACAAGGTATTCTACTGGGTTATATACTCAGAAAACACACGCTAAGACTTTAAGGAATGTTAGATTGATTGAATCACAGTACCAAGGAAAGTTCTGAGCCAGAAGGGATCTTGAAGCCTACCCAGCCCAACCCCTTCATTTTACCAATAATGAAATACATTGCAATTATGTTGGGATGTGCCTTTGCTGCTACTGAGTGGCAAATCCCAACAAGTCTTGCCATCTCTTTCTCTACATTCTGTAAAGATCCATTAAAGTGTCATTACTGGTGTCACTGAAACAATGCAGAGCAGAGGATATTCATTTCATTATGGTTCCGTATGTACACGGTACATAAAGGTGCAAACCAGTCTAATTTAGGACCTCTGTGTGTACGCTGGGATTTCCCAGCAGCTATGGAGGTTCATTTAGTCTCCACAAAAGAGATCTAAAAGGAATTTGGTTTCAGGTTCTAGTGCAAAGTTGGAAGAGCCTGTGTCCTTCTTTAGTAGTGAACTGAGAGTGTTTGTGATCGAGTAACAATTCAGAACAATCCCCTTCCTGTAGGAAAAATAGGGCATTCCCCTGGCAAACCACATGTGCGTGTGGATGGTGAGCAGGTCACATATTCCTCAAGCAGAAAAGAAGAACGTGACAGGCCAGGAGGAAGGGTCTGCTCTGGCAGCACAGGTTTGAGAGCTTGGGGTGAAAGCTAGAAGCAGCTGCGGATACCAGGACAAGGGATCCTCTCCAGACCATCCCAGACAGACGAGGCTCCAGCTCTCATTCCTCAGGGAGAACGACACCCAAGGGGGAGAGACTGTGGATCACTGACTCACCACTCTGCTTTGGCACCTGGCCTTTTACAGCTCTTCCTGAGCACTTCCTGCATCCCAAGCCCCACGGGAGGAACTTTCCTCATACCTACCCTAAGACATAGCATTATTTCTTCCATTTTAGAAAACAAAACTGAGGTCAAAAAAGGTGAAAGCCTTGCTCTGGCCACTCTACTATTAAGTGGAAAAGCCAGGATTTAAAACCAGAATTTGCCTTCCAGGGCGGCATGTTACATCCCATCCTGCAAAGATGGAAGCAGGCTCCCCCCAGGCTGGCTCTAGGAACCACAGGGATAACGTACAATTCAAAAAGGCTTTGTAGGAAGTCATGCTACCTGTTCAAAGGTGCCTGGAATTCCTTTGAAATAAATCCTCTCCTTATGCAATTAGAGATGAAGCTTAAAATGCAAATAATCTAGAAAAAAGAAAAGTCACCTTGAAGGGTAAATGGTGTTAAACTGTTTGGCCTAAAGTTTTCTCCGGGCATAGTGAACTGTAACCTAACCTGATGCGTAAACTGACTGTAACATACTCTGTAACAAGTAGCCGACTCGGCCAATCACAGCAGCTGAACTTGAGTCAGCCACAGGCAGCAGCCACCTGTTCCAGCCAGGTTCAAGTTAGTCAAACACTCAGCTGTAAGCAATCCAGCTGTCTCTGTATGCAGCTTCTGTTTTCTGTAAGTCACTTTCCTTTCTCTGTTCATAAACATTACCCAAACGTGTGGCATTCCTGGAGTCTCTCTGAACCTACTCTGGTTCTACAGGCCGCCGGATTCAAAATCATTCTTTGCTGCAATAAACTCTATTAAATTCAATTTGCCTAAAGTTTGTCTTTTAACAATGTCACATACAATGCTAAAATTTATTTTATCCATCTATTGATTAGAAAAGTAAGGCCCTGAAATGTTCTGAAAATTGTCCAAAAGCAAACAACAAAGCAATGAGTTATACAGAAAAGAATTCAATCAAGGTCGGTGAGGCTCCAGGGCTTGGTTCTTTTCCTCCATAGTGGGGACTTCCAGGACTAGGGCTCCTCAGATGACCCTCTTGTCCTGCTGGAGGAAACTGGGCGTGTACTGCTTGGTAGGCTTTCCCAGGTCACTGGAATGCTAGAGTGCTACCACTTGATTCTCAGATCCCCTTCATCAAGGTATGTGTGCCACAGTGAGAAAACACTTATTATTTTAAATCTGCTTTCAATTTGGGCCAGTTGCTCTAGAAGAATTACATTCCTCTTAGGGATAGTTCCTCTTTCTGTTTGGAAAATGTCTCAGTATGCATTTTGATTATGTAGAGATGGGCCTCTTGAATAGTCTGAATGGAAGCAGGGAGAGAGTCAAGTTGCTCTGCATAATCAAGAGGAATCTGAAGTGGCTCCAAGGTCCCCAAGCCTGAGGAAGAGGCCAGAGCAGCCTTGCAGGAAGCCAGAGCCCCGGGGAAGATGGCCCATGCTGGCCACAGCCACGTCTGAGAGCTCATGGTGACTGTGTGCCTGTTCTGTGCCATAATCACCTCGCTGTTACCCCCAAGCCTTCCATTAAAAAAAAAAAAAGTTTGCTACTGTCAGTTTCTACTACTAGAGATTTGGGGAGAGAAATGGCAACAGGATGGAGAGATGACCAAAAAGACCCCAGAGCAGGAATTTGGAATCAAAACAAAAACATGACAAAACAACAACAGCAACAAAAAACAGAACCCAAAGTAACAAAGCAAGGAGCGGTGTCTTGAGTTTCTGACAGAATGTAAGAGGAGGCCTCAAGCAGTTTTAACTGGGCACCGAGAGGCTGGCTAGAGGGTGCAGGAGCGCTCAGGTGGTGCATCTCGTTGCAATGGGCATTTGCTACCGATCCACCCGCGAGGGCACCTTCACAGAAAGAGGAGGACAGGAGTTGGGAGCGACCTTCCAGGCTTCCCCAGCACACCCTGCTTATCAGCTAAGTACCACGGATACTCATTATTCATCAATGCCTATCACGGGACAATCCCTGAGCCACAGAACCAGAGGAAACACCTCTGGAAGTTCAGCTCAGAGAAAAGGTTTGGTTTTCCTGATGCACTGATTTACTCCCTTTTATCACCCCTGCCCTGTCGTAAACATCACAGGTGCTTTTCAGTCCTTTGCAAATTGCCTTTCTTGGCATAACTTCTCTGATAGAATTCTCCTTCACCTTCCCTGTCCCCTTTTCTATTCAGGCTCTTACTGCAGCTCTGTCTTTTAAGTTCCCTCAAATTGTTCTTGGAAGTATGGAAGTCAGTAAGTAGATGAAACAGCGGAATGAGAAACCAACATTCTAGATTTGAGATTTTTTTTTTCTATGCATTTGGTAAATCTCTCTTGAAAAAAAAAAAAAAAAAGGAAGAATGAAGTGCCTGAAGCAGCAAATTCTGAGGTGCAAAGAATGTAAGAAGTTATAGCAAAAGTGCCAGGTCTACAGGCTAGTGGGGTTTCCATGCTACTCAGGAGAGCACCTTGCACATAAATGCTGTCAGGCTTTGTACATTTATTTATTCATATCTTTATAATAAAGAGTAACTGGAGCAGAGTGGAGTTGCTTAGAAAGCCCTCGAGGCAGGTGATGTCTTCAGAATATTTCTGGAAAAGTGGGTGACATAGGGATTAGAGGAGATCGTTGGCAAAGACTGCAAGGAGGGTTCATGTTTGCTGCATTCAATAGATGTGTAGCTTTCGTTACAGTCATTTTAAATGAGCAGCTTCTCTCACCAAAGGTATTGTGTTTTTCTCCTACAAGTATTTTCCATCTTTCTCTCATCCACTTGTTAATCCACATGGTTTATTAGAATGCTAGGGTAAAAATGAGCTTGAGTTAATTTAATTTCTTGGTTTTCACAGTGATAACTAGGAAACCTATTCTGCTTCAATCTTTCATTGCTGAAAATATTTCTCAACATCTATTAGCTCACTTTTCTGCCTTAGCAAATAACATGTTTCTTTAGTATTTCTTTCATGTGTTAGAAAACATTAGTATCTCCTGTTCATGATTTTAAGCAAATCATAACTTTATAGGTTTGTAATATGAAAACCCAGCTAGCTGTTTACTGAACCCAGCTCAAACCTTGAAGGCTGATTTTTTTAAACAAATCCTTGGTTTTTTTTTTTTTTTTTTTTTTTTTGTAGTGATTTTGAGCTCTAAAAGTAGAGCAAAAAGAAAAAAAATCTAGTTAATTAAAGGTTGTATTTAGCTGTGTTCCAGTTAATCTGAGCCTTTCTGAATACTAATTGAGCAAAGCTAGTTAAATTTACTCTGTAGAAGATAAGCTTTTTGTGAAATAAACTTAAGGAGTTCTGAGTCGTCAAGAAGTATAAAATAAACTTTTAAATAATTTAAATTATATGTAATATACTTAAACATTTTGAGGATCATATAATAGGGTTTAGTGGAATTACAGATCTGGATAGCTACACTCTAAGCTTTTTAAAATCTTCTATAGAAAGTTTAAAATGAATCAATATAGTTGAAACTTGATACATACATTTTTAAAAGAATACTGCTTCATTGTGAACCACCCAGATTAATTTATGATGAGAGGGTTAAATGTAAATTATACTGAGATGCCGTGCCCCTATAGCCATATCCTATAACAGCAGGTAAAGGAACAAAACTAGCATATTCAGCAGAAATATATCATTTTCTCAATATATTCATGTACCTTAAGAAAACATCTTAATTTTGTGGGAACCAAGGCAGATTGCATACGTACCCACAATTTTATGTCTCAAACAGTATTCAGAGTGGAGCATCTTGGAGGTCTTAAATAACAAGTACATGCCAATTATTGTTGAGAGCTGCAGTTCAGAGCAAGAATTTGGCCATTTTCCTGGCCAAATTCCTGGTTTTTGTGAGGTTTTATACTGTCCTAGAGGGAGTATATTACACATGTTCACAAATGCTCAGTTAACATTTAGTAATTGGCAAGAGATTCACACGAGGGTCTGCAAACTCAGAACAGCCATAGATCATTCTCTTAACAAGCACTTTGGAAGTATAAAGGCATTTCTACCCAATTTTTTGGTTAAATTATTCTTTCAACATGATATGAAACAAAACGTAATAGCACATTCTTTACAGATCAGTTGTGGAAATATAATAAAATAGCACATGGAACCTGCCTACAACAAATGTCTAGGACATGCAGTCAGTACTCAATAAAGATGGAGGTGTAGAAGGAGGCACAGAAGTTTCCTTCTCCTTGCAGGGAAGTCTTTACCAGAAATGATTTTCCAACCAACTGAAGTATTCTTGAAGTTAAAAGTCAACATTTGCAGGGACCGAAAGTTTATTTTAGTGAAAATTAAACTTGCTGAAATATATAGAGCTTTGAGAGTTGATTTAAACTTTAAAGCAAGGCCATGAATCAAAGTAAACATGTTGAGAGGTTTTTTTTTAGCCTTTTTTCTTATGAAGATAGATAAATAGGCAGATAGACAGCTAGAAAGAACATCGCTGTCTGTCTCATTTTATTTCTATTCATCTATCCTTAAACTCCTAGGATCAACAGGTTCCTAGGTGCCTTATATTAGCCCCAAGAATAAGGTCTGATACGTAGGAGGTCATCAGCAACCAGGTATGGATAAGAATACATACGTATTTGTTTATCCCAGAGTTGTTTTTTTAGCTCGGCTCTGTTGCTACAATAAAATGATTTCCTTTTAGAATATTGTTGATGTCAAATTATGATTTCAGGATGGAAGTCAAGCAGTAAAATATGAATAATTGGCAGTCAGAAAATTTTAAATATTTTTTTAATCAAGTGTCTTGTGTAAATGACCTAATAAAATGTCGAAAGGGAACACAATACACAATTTAGAGGGATAGGAAAACAAAGCTGAAAAAGATCATTATTTGGAGGCGTGATTTAGAAATAAGCAGATTGTCAATGGGACTCAGTAAGTCGAGGATTTTTGTATCCTCCGGAGAAATGGGGAAGAGGAAAAACACCTTGGCTCAATAGGGGAGAGAGACACATCACAAGCCAAATGAGAAAGCAAATGGAGAAATCAGGAGGAGAAAAGTAATGGAGGGCCTCAAAATGTGTAGTAAAAAGTATATATGTAAAAGAAACTTGAAGGGAGAAGGTAGAGGTCTTTAAAGTGAAACAATTAAGTGACATTAATAGGCAGGTATAAAAGCATGAACAATTTTCAGACCTACATTTGTGCATTGGTTCTACCTGTTTATTATCTATGTGACCTTGGACAAATTAAGTAATCTTTGGGCTTGAGTTGTCTTATTTACTAAATAGTAATACATACCACATTGCATTGTTAAGGATTTCACAAAATAACACATATGGAAATAGCCTGGCATGCCACAGCATAGAAGTTCCATAAATGTTAGGTTTTGCTTATGGCACAAATGTAGTTCCAAGTTTAAACTTGCATTAACCTGTTTCTCAACAGGTACCCAGCCTGCAGCTCAACACCATCTAGGCAGTGCTGTCCTCTCTCGTAAAGGAGACAGGTTTATCTTACTTTTTAGGAGAGAAAACTGGACAAATTCGCTGACATATTCTCAAATACTTTTACAAATGGTAATAAGGTGTTTTCAAATATGTCAGTGATAACCAAAATTAAAAGTTCAACAGTGCCAATTATGTGGTACATACATCCTTGTGCTAGAGGAACTCAGTTATCTACCCTGACTCTCTGATTTTGGGGGACATCAAGGCCCAGATAAGTAATGTTTATTCATGCAGTTATTTGTTTTTTCACTCAGCAGATGTCACATGCCACATATCAGACACAATACTAGGCAACATACAAAGGTGGCTGAAACCCAGGGCCTGCCTTCATGGACTTGCGGGCCTTGTGCCTTACCTGGGTCAGGTAGCTAGTGTGGGGTGGAAATTCCTGGGGTGGAATTTCCAGCCCAGGCACTTTCCGTCATGCTGAGTATTTTCTTGATGTGTGTAAGCCTGTTTTCACTTATGACATGGACTTGGGATAAACAGGACAAACAGGAGGCCCTGAACTTCCTGTTAATTGCTCACCTGCTGAGAGTAGCAAGAGCAAATGGTTTCAAATTAATTTTCAGCCAAAATCTAAGCCAGGCTAAAGGGCACAGTGGCCTCAGTAGAGTCTGCTTTTGAGATGACTCAGGCTCTAGTGCCCACATGGCCAGGCAGGGAAAAGGTGGGACAGCCTGCACAAGGGGTCACAGAGAAACATCTCCAAGCCAGGGACATCATGACACCACCGGAAAGTGGCTCTGTTCATCCCAGCACAGGCTTTGTCTATGTCTTACTGTAGGTTTTGCAACTTCTTCTTCTGGATGAGGGTTGAGAAACATGCATTAAGGCAGATAACCAAACTTGTATATGAAATGACTTTTTGTACTAGTCTTGGATCTTTGCTCTTTGAGTCTGGAACATGTAAATATTCCTAGTTGATCAAGATGGTCCCTCAGCCCTTATCATGTGGCACATAGAACAGGAATTCTGCTTCAGGTACAACTTCGGTACTGTAGAGGGCGTGCATCATTTCTTGCATGCCTAGCATCCATTGTCCCTTCCTGAAAGCATTCCCAGTGTCTCTTCAAGAATCTCCTTTCCCTCGTTGTGTGAAGGATGCAGGGAGTACACAAAGGTGCTTCCCCTCATCCCCCCACCCCCCAACCACCACAGACAACAAACGGGGTCCCAGGAGGCTCCTTTGGCCATCGCTGTCCTCTCCCTTTCTGGTCTTGACATGACCAAAGCTTTGTCCATCTCTCTCCTTCTCTCCTAGTTTTGCATCTTGTGCAAAGTGGTACAAGGGGGTTAAATGGAGTTCATACGTGAGACCCCCCCCCGGGGCTGCCTGAATCCTGCCTTCCAAACCTTGAAACCTTCCTATCTCCTGAGCCTCATCCTCCATCCTTTGAGGGCCCAGCCTCTCTCCAGCAAGTGTGTGCTCAAGCAGGCAGCACTGGGTCTGTAGCCTAACACCAAAGATCCTAACGGATCCAGAAATCCTGTTCTATTGCAGACTCCCTCTGCAGCATTTCAGCTCTATGAGTTGGAAATGATGAACAAATATAAAGAAAGCTATGGGGTGTTGCCACAGGAATCTAAAGTGATTTCACCAACACTTGTGATTAGCATACTTTTAAAAGATTCAGTAACAGCAGATTTATCCAACACTTAACTACCCAGAACTCTCTGCCGGCACTTCTGATGAAGATTGGTATTTATAATCAGAGCTCCCTCACTTACTTCTGGGTGCTCCTCAGGCTAATCACTTCTCTCAAAGTCTTAGTTGCTTTCTCTCTGATAGGTGGCTAAGGATACTTGCCCTACTTTTCTTGCAGTTTTGCTTTTTTTTTTTTTTTTAAATTTGGGAAATTAAAGGAAATTATAGATATTTGAGGGAATATATAAGGCCCTATATATATATGCACAATGTTATTGCTATCCTAATAGATCCTAAATCAAGGATTAAATGATATTTTGATTACTTACATTTCATTGTATGCCTATTCTTAGAAAATTGGCAATCTTAAAACAATCTTTATCAACTTTTTCTAAGTCTCACCTATAAGTGAAAACTGGGAATAAACATTAGGCTGTTGAATAAGACATCAGCCCAACAGCACATTAATTTTATGAAGCTGTTACCAAGAGATTCCATTAATGCTCTCAGATTCTGCACGTTGAATTTATTTAATTCAGAAAATCTTTGCATGCATAGGACGTTATATTTTTAACTGTCCTTTGGGGCCAGCGGTAAAGGCCGTACACACTCCTTTGCAAAGGGAAGACAGGCAGAGCCCTCAGGAGAGGCGCTGCTACTCCTTGTCCGGGTTTTCCTCCCTGACAGGTGCTGACGGCTGATGTACACGAAGTGGCCTCCCTCATCTGCATCTGTATTGGTGTGTTTGGTAAGCAGGGAAGGAAGTAACAGATTCAATCTGAATCAGTGAAGAAATGGACTTTACTCACTTCTCAAACCACTGCTTGAATTTATCAGATTGTTAAACCGTCTTCTCTCATACTCAAAATGTAAATTCTTCAAAGGCAGCACCAGAGCAAGGACAGAGTAATTACCCACTCGGGCTGTCTGTACCTTGCTCAGAGAACACAATCAAGGCTTTCTCTTCTAGGACATTCATCAAAGCAGTTCAAATTTATATTCCTTACTTAAAATTTAAAAATTGGCAACAATATATTGACCAGTCAATCAGGGATTGAGATAAACCATTAAATATTAAATCTCACCCTACTAAAGCAAATGCTTTAAATTGTCAAGTCCTAGAAAATCTATGTTTTTGGTGGATAAAATAATGGCCACAATGATTTTAGCTACACACATTGCAGGTCAAAGACACCAAATCATTTGCTAAATATTTTTTTCCTGCACTGTTTATTATTTTATCTGTCTTCATTATATATCGAGTTCATTTGGTGAAATCTACTAGAAGTCTTCTAATTATAGATTACCAGATTTTAGAGAAACAAAATACAGAGCTTTATAGATACATAAGTGTGCAATGATTTCTTCCCCTAGTACAAAAATCTTTTCTTCAGTTATCCTCATGGGGGAACAAAAATGTATAGTATTTGCTTCCCTTTACTGACGACATATGCTGTAAATTAGCTAAGATATCTACATAATAACTGGTCTTTTTTTTGTTTTTTGGATTTTTTTACTTCCTTCCTTCCCCCCACCTCTCTACAAACCCAATCTTTTAGGAAGAATAGAAGTCAAGGTGATAAGATCCATTGCTGCTGTAGGGGAGAAAAAGTAGTATCTTGTCCTCACCTGCCATAAGGGTCATGGCTGAGACCCTTATAACAAAAAGCAGATTAGCAAGAGAAAAGCTTAACATGTTCATTTAACCGAAGTTTTACATGACACTGGAGCCTCTAGAAATGAAGACTCAAATGGAAAACTGAGTGTTTTTATGCTTAGGTTCAATAAAAAAAGGACACAGCTGTGGAGAAATGTGACTGCACAAAAAGGGGTATGACCTCATGGCAATTGAAAGAAAGCACTTCTGATGAAGATTGGTATTTATAATCAGAGCTCCCTCACTTACTTCTGGGTGCTCCTCAGGCTAATCACTTCTCTCAAAGTCTTAGTTGCTTTCTCTCTGATAGGTGGCTAAGGATACTTGCCCTACTTTTCTTGCAGTTTTGCTTTTTTTTTTTTTTAAATTTGGGAAATTAAAGGAAATTATAGATATTTGAGGGAATATATAAGGCCCTATATATATATGCACAATGTTATTGCTATCCTAATAGATCCTAAATCAAGGATTAAATGATATTTTGATTACTTACATTTCATTGTATGCCTATTCTTAGAAAATTGGCAATCTTAAAACAATCTTTATCAACTTTTTCTAAGTCTCACCTATAAGTGAAAACTGGGAATAAACATTAGGCTGTTGAATAAGACATCAGCCCAACAGCACATTAATTTTATGAAGCTGTTACCAAGAGATTCCATTAATGCTCTCAGATTCTGCACGTTGAATTTATTTAATTCAGAAAACCTTTGCATGCATAGGACGTTATATTTTTAACTGTCCTTTGGGGCCAGCGGTAAAGGCCGTACACACTCCTTTGCAAAGGGAAGACAGGCAGAGGCCTCAGGAGAGGCGCTGCTACTCCTTGTCCGGGTTTTCCTCCCTGACAGGTGCTGACGGCTGATGTACACGAAGTGGCCTCCCTCATCTGCATCTGTATTGGTGTGTTTGGTAAGCAGGGAAGGAAGTAACAGATTCAATCTGAATCAGTGAAGAAATGGACTTTACTCACTTCTCAAACCACTGCTTGAATTTATCAGATTGTTAAACCGTCTTCTCTCATACTCAAAATGTAAATTCTTCAAAGGCAGCACCAGAGCAAGGACAGAGTAATTACCCACTCGGGCTGTCTGTACCTTGCTCAGAGAACACAATCAAGGCTTTCTCTTCTAGGACATTCATCAAAGCAGTTCAAATTTATATTCCTTACTTAAAATTTAAAAATTGGCAACAATATATTGACCAGTCAATCAGGGATTGAGATAAACCATTAAATATTAAATCTCACCCTACTAAAGCAAATGCTTTAAATTGTCAAGTCCTAGAAAATCTATGTTTTTGGTGGATAAAATAATGGCCACAATGATTTTAGCTACACACATTGCAGGTCAAAGACACCAAATCATTTGCTAAATATTTTTTTCCTGCACTGTTTATTATTTTATCTGTCTTCATTATATATCGAGTTCATTTGGTGAAATCTACTAGAAGTCTTCTAATTATAGATTACCAGATTTTAGAGAAACAAAATACAGAGCTTTATAGATACATAAGTGTGCAATGATTTCTTCCCCTAGTACAAAAATCTTTTCTTCAGTTATCCTCATGGGGGAACAAAAATGTATAGTATTTGCTTCCCTTTACTGACGACATATGCTGTAAATTAGCTAAGATATCTACATAATAACTGGTCTTTTTTTTGTTTTTTGGATTTTTTTACTTCCTTCCTTCCCCCCACCTCTCTACAAACCCAATCTTTTAGGAAGAATAGAAGTCAAGGTGATAAGATCCATTGCTGCTGTAGGGGAGAAAAAGTAGTATCTTGTCCTCACCTGCCATAAGGGTCATGGCTGAGACCCTTATAACAAAAAGCAGATTAGCAAGAGAAAAGCTTAACATGTTCATTTAACCGAAGTTTTACATGACACTGGAGCCTCTAGAAATGAAGACTCAAATGGAAAACTGAGTGTTTTTATGCTTAGGTTCAATAAAAAAAGGACACAGCTGTGGAGAAATGTGACTGCACAAAAAGGGGTATGACCTCATGGCAATTGAAAGAAAGTGAGCCGAGATGCCGGGTACCGTTCAAACTTTATTAAAGGAAGAAAATCTGCCGGGCTGTGCTCAAAGTGGCAGGCAGCCCAGGGCTGCCCTGAAAAGGGGACAGCACCAGGTGTGGGGGTGGTAGAGCTTATATAGTGCACCAAGGGCTGGCTGATACCATCAAGGAGGGTCATTATGCTCATGTGGATCCTGGATCAGGGTGGAGAACTGTGTCCTTGCAGAAGCAAAAGGGGTTTCTGTTTAG
The DNA here is from genome assembly GCF_000696425.1 of Galeopterus variegatus. Classification (NCBI taxonomy): domain Eukaryota; kingdom Metazoa; phylum Chordata; class Mammalia; order Dermoptera; family Cynocephalidae; genus Galeopterus; species Galeopterus variegatus. Next base: position 101,645 of record NW_007732556.1, on the reverse strand, counting down.
GTCAGGAGGCTTCTCATAAGGGGAAGGGGGGAGGAGAGAGTAGCAGGTGGGTGGCACCATTTTGTACTTGGGCTTGTCTAAAGTGGCACTGGTTATGTTGCAGATCTATTAGTAATAAATTGGGGGATGCAGTAGGCCTGTGTGTTCAGATTCTTCTTGGCCTCTCGGTGCAGGGCAGGACACTTGGCACAAGAGGGTCTTTAGGGGAGAAGAGAGGAGGTCGGAGGTGACTTTCTATGTTTTCTGGTTTGCTTTGGGGATGGGGAATTCTAGCTTCCATGACTCGCCTCAAAAGAGAAAGGAGGGTGGGTGAAGGTCAGAGAGTGACTTTGAAGGTGCCAGATTCGGGGGTAGCATGCTCTGAGCCCCGCTGCACTTCAGGTCAAAATCTGTGCTGAGTTTAATTTCTAGCCACGTTAATTCAATTAGGAAAAGGTGGTTCCTTTTGGTTCATACATAGAAACCAAATGAGACAAAAATACTGAAAATCCTCAAACAGTCAGGCAGAGTTCCTTCTATTAGACTTTTAAAAGAAATTGAAGATTGATGCGTTTAGAACCTTTAATTAGATGTTTTTATCACTGCACACTGCTTGCAGTAACTGCCCATTTTGTTAACCTATTTCGAGTTGAGGAAACAAAGGCACAAAATGTCAAACAGAAAAAGAGCAAGCTCATGACACCTCAGTCAAGCATTTTTTGAAAAAAAAAGATGCTGCTGAAGCATGTAAGTAATTTTGCCTTCACAGAGGCCTCCAATTATTTAACATAGGATATTGTCGGGACTCAGAACATGATTTCCCCAAATCTGGCTCCTTGGCATAGTGAGTACGTTAAGCTGAAGGAAATGGAGAAAACTGCAGAAGCAGGTCGCTGACAGTCACCTGCCTGTCTCCCCTGAAGACACTCACGTGACAGGCGTCCTGCCCTACACCCAGAGGGAAGGGACGCCACACAGGGATGCTGAGTTCCCACCAGTTAAAGCCATTCGGTCACGCCTGTTTGTCCTCCGATGTGCTTCTGCACAACCGGCCGGAAAAACGCACAGATCTCCCCATTTCTTTGAGTCTTCATTTCTGAAGTCTCCTGTGTCACGTAAAACTTATATTAAACAAATTTGTTATACTTTTCTCTTGTTGATCTCTCTTTTCTTATGGAGGCCTCAGCTGTCAACCTTGCAATGAGTGAGTAGAAAACACCACTTTTTCTCCCCTCTAAAATAGACGTTACTCCAGGGTCAGACACGACATTCAGGGCATATTCAAGAGTTAACGTATGTCAGCACAGTGATGATATCAGTGTGGTTACTAAGTTAATAGTTAATGTTTTACAGTAACTTTCCACAAAGCACTCTCCTGTCAGATTATAACAAGAATATGCACATATTTATTTCTAAAAACCTTCTGTCAAGTTCCATTAAAAGCAGGTTGCAACATGATGGGCAGAAAAGAAGCCTCCAGAACAGGTGACTCAGTGGCACCTGTCCAACAAATGAAAGTGTGGGCGACACGAACATATTTTATACCTCAGATCCAGTTTATTAAAGGGACCCTAAAAAACAATTAAAAAAAAGAAAAAAACAGAGCAAACGGATCATCTGGAGAATCCAGAGCCTAAAGTGATTAATTAGACCTTATTTTGTCTTGAACAGATTTCCTAAGCATTTTTCAAATAGCCACATTGTTTGTAATTACCCACACCCACCTCCACTGGCCGGCCCTGGTCGCTTCATGCATGAGCAGCAATTCATTGAGCCTCTTGTCAGGGCATCACTCTTGGTCGTAATTAGCGTCATCATGGCCTTCCTGGGTGCATGAGAATGTGCGAGCAACTATTCACAGCCTCACCCCATTTGAATATGAATCTCCCCAGTGTGGAGCAATCCAACGGGAGAAACAAAGCCGTTTCTCTAGGGAATTGCGTGAAGCATCTCTGCTCAAGTTCTGCCCCCTTCAAAATGTTCCCTCTCCAGGATCTGGATTCTATTTGCTAAAACAAGGATGGCTTAATGAAGACAATGGCTTATTATTTCTTAAGTGACACAGGAGGGCCCAAGTCTTACAGGCTTAGTTCTTTCAGTCTGTGCCAAGGACATGAGGAACAAAAGAACAAGCAATTGTGTGTGGAAAAGAGAACTCGGACCAGGCTGTGCTTTGTGACCGCGCAGGGTGAGATGGGGCTTTTGCTAGGCTGGAGCTCAAAGGCTGCTGTTTGCTTGCTGGCTTCTTTTTTTCCCCCTTAACCCTCCCCCTCACCCCCCACAAATGACTCAGACACTATAGAAAAAGGCTCAAAGCAGCGGGGATTGAAAACAAAGACTCAGTGGAGGAGGGGTGACATTTCTGATCCTGTCCCAAGCACATTCACAGTGAGCCACCTACTGGCAACTCCACTTTCCCTTCTTGGGCTGTCTCATCACCTCACCTCCTAAGGGAGGACCGAGGTAAACATGCGGGATCTCTCCAAATGCCTTCCAGCCCCAAACGGGAGAAATAAAAATTCAGGGGAAAAGAAGCTTTTGGAGTAGTGCTATGTCTTTAAATAGAAAACACAATCCTTCTAGTAAAACTATGGCTAAACATCAGATATGAAGAATTATTTAAAATGCTACGTGCTTTACATCAAAATTTAGAGGGTGATTCAAATTATTTAAAGGGAATAATTATTAGACTTATGAGGCTAAGTCAACTAATCGTTTAAACTAATGACATAATATATTAAAAGTGCGGTGCTGCACATGCAAAGGATTTGTCAGTTCTGTGAAGCCTTTACCATTTTTGTGTATATATATATATATATTTTTTTTTTTTTTTGAGACAGGACACACCTAATAAAACAGCTGTTTACATTATTTGGTCTCATACTACCATGAGATGGTCAAGGGCTGCAGTGTGGCACCCAATAACTCTCTGATAATCTCCTGGGTTTCTTTAAACTAATGACATAATATATTAAAAGTGCGGTGCTGCACATGCAAAGGATTTGTCAGTTAACAGCTGTTTACATTATTTGGTCTCATACTACCATGAGATGGTCAAGGGCTGCAGTGTGGCACCCAATAACTCTCTGATAATCTCCTGGGTTTCGACCCTTCGTCATCACGTGGAAATGACGTTCCTAATGCCACACATCCAGTTGAACACATTGCTGTTGAAGCACTAGATTACAGTACAGTTTAGCACTTGTACTGCAATGTAGAAATCACAAGTTTTAGAACTGAACGAGGCTAAGTGACCCTCCTGGTCAAATAGGCCCAGAGCACTGTATGAAAGAGATCAGAGGAAGAAACTGGATTCCACAAGAAAAGGAGCCGTGATTGATTAGCAGTATCTGTTATTGGTGCCTGAGGAAGACCACTTAAATCACCTGTCTCCTACCCAGCATGCCCTATGAGCAAGGAACTGTGCAGAGACATCTGCAGTGGAGAAAACATGACTAAATTCATGGTAAGAAGGGGTCAGGGTGCTGGATGCCGGGGCTGGCTTGCAGACCTGCCAGAGCAATTGTGGGCGTCTCTTCCAACTGCCTTCTCATGTATTCCATCATATTGACATGAGGGCTGCTTCTCGGTTATTTGTTTCCTGACCTCTATATTGAATCTCGTCCCATATTTTAGGGTTATTTTATTTTTAAAGCCATTTTAATATTTGGTAAGTCAAGTTTCTGGTCCTGTTTTTTTTTTTTTTTTTTTTTTTTCAATTTTTTTCTTAGTTAGAAAAACACAAATTTAAAACAAATACCTGTAATGATTTCCTCTTCATAGAATAATATATGATTTAAAGCAAATTTAGCATATCTGTATCTCTTTGACAAGCAAAAAGAAGAGTCTCTATGACATTAGAAAGTAGTCTCACCTGAAGGGCCAGGAGAGGCCTCTGTTCCTAACATTTTCATCAGTGTCATAAGTGACAAGTAGTTATGACATGATCATCATTTGATGTGCTCTTGTGTGCCAGGTAAGGTGCTAAGTGTTTTATAGACATTGTTTCACCTAATCCTTACAACAGCCCTACGAGGTACTTGCACTGGGGTATTATTATCCTCATTTACAATGGAGTAAGCTGAGACTCAGATAGCTTCAATAACTTGCCCACGATCACGCAGCTAATAAACAGCAGGTTGGAAACGAATAAATGAATCATGGTTAACACTCACAAGACTGAGGCAGGAATCGCCTGCTCCTCAGATTCAGCCAGTCCAGCCACAGCCAAACCAGGTTTGCCCCCACCTGCCTCCAATGCCCTGGACGCAGCCACAGAAGTGGTGACTCTGCAGTGACTGATCTGCCTCTTCAGGAAGATTGCAAGTGTATGGTGACAAGGAGACTTGGCAGAAGAAATGCTTTTTGGACACCATACAATCTCCAAAGGGACCACCAAGGTAGAACTAAATGGCAAGTCACAGCAGACTGAAGAGACAGTCATGCTAAAGCCAGCAATGGAGTGGGGCCTCTCAAGCTTAGCATCAGGTTTGCTTAGGTAAAGTCAGAATCAAAAGCCATGCATACTTGACAGACGAGGTACAGCCCCAGCCTAAACTGAAAGATTTTAAACATGATTAGCTGTACACTGGCCTTTTTAGTCACACACTCATGTGTATATGGCAATTAATGTCAGTGACACCTAGCAAAACAAATATAACTTATAAAACTACATAGACAAGCAACATTTGCTTTAATTTCTCTTTGGTGAGAAATAAAGTCAGTCTCAAACCACAAAAACCAAAAAGATTATGTAGGACCTATAATATGTGCTTTTTAGTCCCTTCTCTACAATGTCTCATTACGTGTCAGACAGCATTTATGTAGAGGTCACATAAATCTCTAATTCCTGGAGCAAAGTCAAAACATTTTTCAACTCTATTGGTTAAGCAAACACTGCGTATGTTTTTCTTTTGTGGAATTATGCAGGTAGAAGCTTTTGTTTCCAATTTAATAGATTATTAGCCACCCACAGACTTTCACAAAAGAAAAAGTGAACTTTTACACAATCCAATTCCACAAACACTCATTGAATGCTTATTATGTGCAAGGTACTCTATACAGCCAAGAAAGGAAGGTGGGAGAGGGTGAGTGATCGCGAGAAATTAGTTAATGGACACAAAAAATGAGTACATTTTGTAAAGATGAATATTCTAATTATCCTGATTTGATCATCACATATTGTACACAGGTATTGATAGTCAACTCTGTACTCCGCAAATATGTACAATCAATTATGTTTCAATAAAAAAATCTTAATTAAAAAAATAAAGTTAACAAAGATGAATAAAACAAAATTATCCAATTTTTTTTAAACCAGAAAGGAAATGGCCCTCTACCTCCAGGACTTCACAAATTAGTGAGAACTAAATGTATAATGCAAATGCAAACTAAATAACTGTAACTTAAGGTAAAATACATGGAAGGTAGAATTTGTAGACATACACGGTATTAATAATATATTTGCTTCATCGGTTGACCATAGGTTAGTGAATTTAAATATATAATGATACTAATGATAATAACAATAGATAATATTTATACCTAGCATGGGCCAAACACTGTTCTAAGTTCAAAAATGTATTATCTTATTTAATCCTTATAATAAATGAAAACCCTATAAGGCAGATAAAAAGATACAGACAAGGCTTAGAGAGAGGTTAAGGAACTTGCCCCAGGTTTCACACCTGGTGGTAAAGCTTCATGTGTATATTCTTTCTATCTTACCAGGGCAGTCATAAACACAGGGTGAGTGGGTATAAGGATTGAGAATAGCACAGTTCTGTGGAAAATATGAGTGAGAAAGGATGACTCGAGGCCAGTAGTCAAAGACGTGGTAAGATATCGGGAAAGCTAAGATGTGTGGCAAGTCAGTGGTCCAAACACATGTTGCAGAGAAGAGCAAAAGACACAGAATTTCCTGCCTGATCTCCGAGGAGATCAAGCCATGCTGGAGCAGACGCTTCTACACTGGGCACACAAACCCTTGGCTTGCAAAGGCTTTTCTAGGAGTACCCAGACTCAGGTGTTTTAAGCAGTTCAATTTCCATATTTCAGACATTCAGTATACTGTTTTCTGAAATTGACCTGCTCGGGAAGACCTCTGGTGTTCTCTTTTCTTAACACCCCTTTCACAGTAGTGCTTCTGCCACTTTCAAAAACAGGAAACTTCTCACCCATTCCAAATGTGACAGAGCACAGCCCTGGGTACAAGGTCCCAGGGCACCAGGCCACTGGCCCATCTGAGATCTGTGCTTCTGTTGGTGTTGAGAAAGCGCTGATAGCTGGGTAGTACCTGTTGTAAGTCAAGCAGTTTCTAGTTTTTGGCTTTCAAGAAAATTGAAGGCAGACCTAACAATTTATCAGCTGTTAGTTCACTAAAAATAATTTTGATTAATGGATTGCTATGTGATTTTTGGCATGTAACTCTCAGGAGAAGTTCAAAGAACTGAGTCACACTGTTAAGACTCCTTCCATTCAGATCTGCTTCTTTGTGCCAACAGGGTTTCCCTGTGCTTACATCTATAAGATAAAACACAGGCTAGAAACTGACACTGGGCCCTATTTTATTCTCACAGTAAATTAATATTCATCCACAAATACATGGACCAATTGAAAACAAAAACCTGGACTATCTCATCTAGAGCTGCATTTCATGTACAATTTTACTTTTAGTTTAAAAATTGTTCACCAGAATTTGTAATACATCTACGTTTTTCATGCAAGGTGATCACCGTGGTCTCTGACTGTCCTTAGGAGGGTTCAGGACAAATCCTACAGTCGCACAGGAAAAGCTGTGTGGGGAGCCATCAAGCAAAGGCGAGCAAAAGCCCACGGCTCCTGACCCTGCAGAAACACATCTCAGCCACGGCTTGGGTTTGCTCTTCAGCAGGGGCACCCTGTCCCCCTGGGGGCTGGGATTGCTTGTGCCAGTTCCTTCTAGAAGTTGTCTGAGAAAGGAAGCTGCCCAGAATGGAAGACTGTGGGCACACAGGAATACTTAGACCCCACCCCACCCCAGTCAGGAGGAGGCAGTCACCTGTTCTGGGAAAATCTAACCACAGAAACTGGATTTGAGGATAGCCCCTCGCAGACGGAGAAGGGCCAAGACCTCAGTCCCAGGGTTAATATCCAAGTTCACTTTTAGACTGTCCTTCTGGTCAACTACAGTTGCTCTGGAAGTTATGCTCTAACTACACTTTTAATGATAAATTAATCCAGGCTCTATCTGTCTATCTAACTACCTATCAACTTATCGATTTATCTGCCTATCTATCAATCTACACATATGTATATCTATATGTAGACACCACATATATTTAAATTCTTGGAAACGTATGGTTACAGAAAAAAAATTAATTACTTAAATTGATTTACATCTGACAGAGCAATCAATAGGAGATTTGCTGAATCAAAAAATTATGTTAGGAAAACATTCTGAGGGGATAGTGAAATATTTCTGAGGGGAAATATGGGTTCCAAGGGGAAAAAGGAACAATATAAGATTTCCACCATCAAAGAAAAGCTAATTCATGTATTTTTAAAAATGAATGATGGTGGGAATCAGATCCCTATGGTGTTTACAGCCAACTGGATACATTCAACAGAGTGAAAAAAAATAGTTTTATCTTAAAATGTCAACATTTATATTTCACTAGAAATTATATCACTTGCAACTATGATAAACTTATGATAGAATTTTTAGATGTCAAAATAAAAACCTCTAGGAGACCATCTTTTTTCAGAATCCTTTTAGGATGAATGTGAATTAATGATTTGGAAGGTCACTGCTCAAAAGAAGGGAAAACAGCATGGGAATAAAGGAAACCTTAGCGTGATGAACAGAGACTGCAGGAGCCGAGCTGCAGCAACCTTGGCCAGGGCGGAGAAGTGAGAGGGAGGCAGGAGAGGGTGGGGAGAGAAAGCTGCGTGTCCACTGAATGCACCTGCCTGTGTGCCAGAGTCCTCCAGCCCCAGCAGCTGGACAGAGGCTCCCCAAGAGGCCAGGCAGGCAGGTGGGGACGGGCCAAGGTTGGTCCTATTCTGCGCACGCCTGGCCTATCACAGTAGAATGTAAAGTCAATGAGAATCACCATCCAGTTCCACATATTTTACCAACGCAAAGGAGTTGCTTAATATTTGCACGCACAAGGAGACTGGTAGATCTTAGTATGCTCGGCTAGTTTGAAGACATTATCTGTAAAATTCTGAAATAAAAGAGTAATTGAAAGTTGGAATCAGAATATACGTTCTCGTGCTGCTGCTTTGCGACGCTGCTGTTTCACATAAAACTATGGATTTGTAGAACTGTATATGACCTTAGAAAACAACATTTTGGGGAGATTGTGACAGAAACATGCTCCCCTACAAATTTCTTATTAATGAAGTTATAACAAACAATGTATCAACTCATTATTAGCTAAATTATCACACACTGCTGAGCATTAAAATGTAAGAATACTGGGCCGACCCCGTGGCTCACCGCTGGGAGCGCCGAGGCCGCGGGTTCGGATCCTATATGGGGATGGCCAGTGCACTCAGTGGCTGAGCGCGGTGCGGGGCGACACCAAGCCAAGGGTTCCGATTCCCTTACCCGTCACAAAAGCACAAAAGAAAAAAAAAAAAATGTAAGAAGACCGATTAGCTATTATTTACTGTCATATGGTAAACAGCATGCTTTTTCCCTTTGATATATTTTAAATCTACCTTAATATTTAGGTATTTCAAAAATCTATCATTTATAAGTTACAGCATAATCTGCTACTACTGCTTTAATGATTACAAATACTAACGTTGTAGTTTTCAACAACCTCCACACTTTAGGAAAGATGACAAAGCGCCTATGTAGAGTATACAGCAACTCGGGAAGGTTAATAAACAAAGGTGGTGTTCTATTATCTGGCCCTCCCAGCCTCAGGTGGGCACAAAGAGCCTGAACAGACCACCTAAGTGAGCTGACAATCAATCAGGGCTCCAGGGGGCATGCCATTGGGCAGCCGGCGCCCTACCAAGGGGATGGCCCGGCTCACTGGGCTCCTGTGACTTTCTAAGTGGCAGGCGGGGGGGATGGGGGGGGATGGGGAAGGCATCCCTAACAAATTCAGTTGACAGAGAACTGACTATCCTTAGGGAAACTTGGGATGAGTTCACCTTTCCTGCTGCCTTCCTTCTCCCCTGTCCCCACCTCTTACGTGTGTATGTCTATGTGTGTGATATCCTCTTTGCATGTGTGTGTTAAGTTAAAGCTGAACAACTGTCTTATGGGTCCTTTCCTTTTTTTTTTTTTTTTCTAGCCACGACTTCACTCTTTTCCAATGCCAACACACTAAATTATTTACTTCTTCTCCAATAATGTCAACTTCTTTGATATTTTGGTATCTCTGTGTAGCAGATTAAACTATGTCCCCCTAAAACTCACTGAACCTTGAATTGTGTCCCCCAAGTACTATGTATTAGAAATTTGGCTCCCAGTGTGATTGTGAAGAGGATGGAAAATCCCATTATGATAACTGAAAGGTGGGGCCTTGAAGAGGTGATGGGACTGCAGGACCACGCCATAGTGAATGGATTAAAAATGGTGGTCAGGGGTGTGGTTCTAAGGGCTTTGAAGAAAAGAGAGGAGAGTCTTTCTCTCTCTCTGCTCTGCTCTCTGCTGTGCCATTTTTGCAATGTGATACCTGCCATCACTGTTGCCACCACCAAGACCCTCACTAGCTGTGCTCCTTGGACTGTGGACTTCCCTGTCCCAGAAACTGTAAGCAACAAATTTTGTTTTTCTTTATAAATCACCCAGTTCCATAAATTTTGTTATAAGCAACAGAAATGGACTAATGCACTCGCCAAACACAGTTTCTTTTGTCTGGAATCCTGCACCAACACTACCCCACGCCACTCCCCACCAACTTTTCCCTTGTGCTTCTCTTGGCAACCCTCTTGGTTCCCATTTGGAATCAACTCAATTACAAACTTCTCTGTTACAAATTCCCTGATGTCCCCCAAAGTTTCTCTCCCCTCTGTGTTTCCACAGCACTTGGATTTTTATAGCTCTGTTACAGATGTATAATACACACGCAGAGACACACACACACACACAGAGTATGTATATACATATATATATCTCACAGGTGGGTTCTTTTCCCCAAGCCACTAAACTTGAGAGGGCAAAGACCACTTTGTATGAAGTATCTGCATTTCTATCATCTATGACAGTGCTTGGCACATACTGTAGATCCAGATCATTCAGTAAGTGATTATTATCCAATTGATTTGACATGAAATAAGCCTTAAATTACACTAAGGCAACAGAGCTACCACCCGTGAATCCTAAGTAAAATCTCAAAGAAGAGAAATAAGGTGTTTCAAAATTTTTCCTCATCTCCATAAAAATTGGCTTACAGAAGCCTTTCAAAGAATAAAGGTAGCTACTTTAATTTGAAAGTTGTAAGAAGAGAATTCTAAGTAGTTTTATAAAGCTTTTCTTGATATCTTGTTACAGGGCAAAGTACTTATTGTAAGTGCAGCTTTGCAGATTTCTAGGCGTCATTTCATTTATTCGTCTAGAAGTGTGCCAGACACTTTGTGATATTTTGAATGTCTGTGCCCATCATATACCAGCCACAGGCCGTGTTCGCCAGACCAGCCAGTCAGATAGACCTTCGCTTCTCCCTTCCTGACTCTATGCCCCTCTCAAAGCCAAAGGACGCATTTCAGTAAAAGGTAAAGCAGTGATTGTGTTTCTCTGCCTGTGCTATTTTGGGGAAGGTGAAGTTCATTTGCTGCTCTCAGTGAAAGTTGAGATTTGACCGCTTGCTACATTCAAAGGGGCTACTCCCAGACTTCATCCTCCTTGAGCTAAAAACAGTGTTAGCAGCTTGTCCCCACAGGCAGTAATCCACGGGGTGCTGGACACCCTAACTCCTTATCAGCTCTTTAGTTGTGTCCTCTGCGTCCTTTCCAGTGTCACTATTCCTGACATTTCAGTTCATTCCCACCTTTCCTCATTCCCACCTGGATTACCAAGGAGGATCCTAGGGGGCTTCATGGCTCCAGCTGGCCCCCTCCAGTTCCTCCTCCCCATTCTCGACAGAATGATCTTTCTAAAAGGCAAAGCCGCTCAGGTCTCTCCTTCCTTAAAACCTTTCAGCCCCTCTCACTAGCTTTTAATGTAAAGTCGAAATTACTCAGTTTGTACATAAAATATGGTCATATTTCTTTCTACTTCCACCCTTAAACCCCTCCCCAGATTGCCTCCTTGGCTCAAGTTATTCAGAACTATTTGTGAGACTTCCAATGCATGCGTGTTGGCACCAGTGTACCTTCAAACATGCTGTAACATCCTGAAGGAGTCCAGGATATAGGTGTTCATGTTGGAAAACTTTTCTTCCCTGCCCTTTCTACCATGGGGATCACATGCATTATTACAGCCATGACTGTTCCCATTTCTGTTGTCTTAACTTACACCTTTATACTGAGGCCAATTATTCATTCGACAATAAATATTTCCTAGAAATTGCAAAAAATAAACAGGAGACACTGTCATCATTGCACCGATTATAGTGGGATATTACAGGGTATTGCAAAGTTATAGTAACCAGGAATCACAAAAATAAATGGGGAATTGAAGCTATAATAAATGCTACAAAGATGAGAAACATGGGCCTACAACAGCTTGTAATTGAGGGATTTGACTTCAACCGGGTGTCAAGGAAAGGATCCCTGAGCAAGCGACTCTCAAGCAGTAGCCTGACTGTGCGTTAAGTGACATTGAGAAAGGTGAGAAAGAGCATTCCAGAAAGAAAGAAGGGCACAGAAGTGTGGCTGAGGTGGGAGGACATAGCTAGTGTGGAACTGACAGGTGGTCGCTGTGAAGAGCATGGCGGTCAGTGCGGGGGACACGGTGGCCAGTGTGGGGGGCATGGCAGCCAGTGTGGGGGGCACAGAAAACAGTGGGAGCATGGCATGAATTGAGGCTCCACTGGAAATATTGAGTTCATTTTACAGCATCCAAAGAGCTATGAGAAACCATATGTGGATGAAAAGAGTAGGTAAATATGGTTCTTTTGCCCTAAGTTACTCTTGCTATATCAGGGAATAGTTTTTGTAGGGGACAAAGTACACACAGGTCACCTAAAAGTGAAGGCAAAAGATGCGAGGGCATTAGAGCCTCGGCACTGAAGATGAATACACAATGTTGGAGTTAAGAGATATTTAAGAGATAAAATTCATATGGCTTGGTGATGATTTGGCTATGGAAGTGAGGGAGAGAAAGTTGTCACAAGCATCTTCCGATCTCTGACCGTGGGAATCTAATTGATCCCTGGACTCTGCACTCTGAAATCTCTCCTTGCATTCAGCCAGAGGCCTGATTCCCATGAGCTGCTCCCACAACAGCAGTGTGGCAGGGGTGCTGAGGCAGGTGTGTTCTGGAGGTGCAGGATCCTCCAGCATGTGACTGTGGCTCAGGAGCAACCAGGCCGCCCTGGCCAGCTCTCCGTAGGGATGCAGCACGGTCTGAGCCGCGTCCATCCAGCTTCTTTCCTTCCCACTCTCCTCAGCTGGGGGTCAGACCTGCATAAAGTTCTGACAGCTCTTTCTCCCTCACCTGGCTCCTTCCCTTCCCTTATGTGGCATTACCCTCATTCATACATTTCTGCAGGTTCGTTCTTGCCCTGGCATCTGCCACATGAGGACCAGTGTTAAAAGCAGAGACTGTATAGTGATGCTGGGAAATGACTATAATGTGATATTTAGTTAAAAAAAACACAAGATATAAAACATTAGATAGTTATGATAACATGTAAATGAAATGCAAAGATTGAAAGCAGCAAAGTGGCAATTAGTTTTTGTAGCTGAAGGTAAATTAAACTGTAAATATGTAATTCAAGAAAATAATTTGAATAAGTCCAAGAAGATCATATAGACTAAAGTCCTAAGCTCTGAGAAAGAGTATTGGCATGGGGTCCGCAGTGATCTCATGTTAGAAAGAATAAAGGTGACAGCAAGCAACGCTTTCTTGAGATGACAGAAGAAAATTCAAAGTTTAGTTAAGTGGATGCTGATCATTGGAGGTTTCACTGACCGATATGTAAATGTAACATATAAAAATTATATATTTGAAAATTTGGGATATATATATTTTATCTTTATGGTAAAAATTAGTTTTAATTATACAAAAAACTTTACCTAAAAGTGTGAGAATTCTCCCCACCAAAAAAAAGGAAAATACTTTTTGCTACACTAAGATAATGGATTTTGCAATCTGGATATTCTTACTCACTGTTTTGACATGTGAATATGTTTTACATAGTTTTATTTTTGGAACATACCATTTTATACCCAGAGATTTTGTTTCTTAACTCAGCATTACATCATAAATATTTTTACCACATTGCTAGTCTGTAAAATTATAACATAATATCCCATCCAGTGAATTTATTGTGATTTAATTTGGGTTTCCTTCAAATGTTCATTATAAAAATGAACATCTTTCCATATGGTTTACTTTCCTTTATGTCATATCCTGTAGAGCCCAAGAAATGGGATTCTTTGACAGAGAGCACATCAGCTTTATGACTCTATCATAACAGGCAAAGACTGTCAGATTGGATAATAGAAGAAACTGCTTCCACAGAGATGAGGTAAAAATAATAATAATAATAATAATAGCATAAGGGACTTCTGCTTCTAGCCAAGATGGAGTGACAGCAACTGGACTAGTCTTCACATTATGACAGAGTTTGGATATGTTGTCCCCAAAAAGCTCGTGATGAAATCTGATCACCGATGTGGCAGCATTGGGAGCTGATTAGGTCATGGGGGCAGATCTCCCACGAATAGATTGATATCCTCCCTGGGGTCAGGAGGGGATTCGTGCCAGAGCAGTTTGTGTAAAGGACACTGAAACCTCCCCCTCTCTCTTTTGCTTCCTCTCACCATGCGATCTTGCACTTGCCCGCTGCCTGCCGCTTTCTGACATGAGAAGCAGCCTGAGGCCCTCACCAGGTGCAGCTGTCCCAGAATTGTGAGCCAAATAAACCTCTTTTCTTTATAAATTACCCAGTCTCAGGTATTCTATTATAGCAGCACAAAAACGGACTAATAACCATTACCAATAACTATAAAACTGGAGAAAACATGGAAATAACCATTGTCAGATGTTGAACAAAAGACAAGGAAGGATTATGAATGAGGTCAAGGAGAAATGTAAAACACTATCATTTTTTAAAGATGACCTCGTATAGAAAGAATATTCAACAAAAGGGAAGGGTTATGTAAATGGCAATTTACCTGGGGCACTGAAGATTATGAGCCTCAGAAACGACGGTAATAAGGAGGTTCTAGCAACCTGCTATGGGAGGGGCTGCTCGGCCGCTCACCCCGTCGTCCTTGCCCCACTGAGCACATGGCTGAGCTTTACGTCCCAGCCTCGCTTGAAGTTATTCATGGCTACATGGCTGATTTGGGGCCAGTGCAAAGGAGAGGGAAATGAGGAACACTAGCCCTGGACCATAAGCACCACCTCGTAAGGGTCTTCACTTCTCTCCCCCGTCCACAGAAAGAGGATCCAGAGAGGATTCAGGAGAAGAATCCAAGGCCCTAGGGTGAAGTACCTTAGGTCCCAGGAGCCCCTCCACAAATGGACAGGACTGACGTGAGTAACAATTGATCATTGTTATGTCAAGCTACCGAGATTTGGGGGGTTATTTTCTGCAGCAGTTAGCATAAGATTCTTTTTTTTTTTTTTTCCTTTTTGTCTTATTTTTTACTGACCGGTAACGGGATCGCAACCCTCGGTGTTGCGCCCGCACCACGCTCAGCCAGTGAGCGGAACCGGTCTCCACATGGGATCTGAACCCTCGGCGGGAGTGCCGCCGCGCTCCCAAGTGGCACACTCTCCAGTGCGCCACCGGGCCGGCCCAGCATAAGATTCTAAACCTGGAAAAAAATACTTATGTTGTATATAACATGATATATAATAATATCTCCACTAAGATATGAAAGAATAGCCTGGAAAGAAGTATGTTGAAATATTAACATTGGTTCCTTCTGGTTGTAATTTTTTCTCTTCCCTGCTTACATTTTTCTGTATTATCTAAATTTTTAAAATAAATATGATGCAACATTTTTAAATAACAAAATACTCTTTAACTATTTTCTCTACCTTCAGTTTTTGTATTTATTTTAAAATTCACCTATAATTTATTTATATATGTCGCAAAAGGTATGCTACCAATTTGTTTCCTTCCAAATTGTTAATCCTGTTTCTGGATGCCTTTGATGAATGCTTACCCTTCCTTGCTGTTGTTAATGCCTCCTTTAGTTTTTAAAATTTGTGTTGGAGTGTATGACTCGTCTGTGTGTACTTCTTCGGTGGTATTTGTGGGATCCTGCCAGCTCTACACCACTGTAGTTCTATTTATAAAATTCGTTGAAACATAATTGAGATAGTCTTCCTTTTCATTAACTACTTGGAAAAAACCATCTGATTTTTTTGCTTGTTTATTCTTCCAGATAAGTTGTGGGGACCAATCTGTTAAGTTATGGGATCTTTATTTTGCTATTGCTTAAAAGTAATAGATCAATTGCATCTCATCCTCTGTCACTAATCAATATTTTGAATTCACCTTTTATGTCATCCTCCCCTTGATCACCTGTGTTCTTTTATTGGCCAATTCTATCTCCCCTTCCATTTTCTTTCTGTTCCAACTCCTTATTATTTAATGTGTGGACTCTGGGACTCCTGAAACTGCTCCCAGAGTCCGATTCAACATGCATGTTAGTGACAACCCAAATATCTTTTATCAATACTTCGTTCTACTTGCATACTCCATGTTCTTTAATAAAATAATTGAATCACAATATTTTGTGCCTAGGATGTAGTGTTTAATAAACATTAATTTCTCTCTTTAGCTTCTTGCCCACTGTCTATGCAGAATAATGTGCAGTCTCAGCCTGCCATTCAGGGCCCTTCACAATCAGGGCTCCACCTTTCCACTTAATTTCAACACACTTTATTCCCTAAATATTATAGCAAATTATTTAAATTTCCATGTCTGAATCAGATCAACCACTCTTAAGAAATATTTAAAATTTTCTAAGCTTATGATTATGTGCTAACATTCAGCTGTGAGGGGTTTAGTGTTGTAATAGGAAGAACAGACTGGATATAATCAACCTATGTTTTAATTCCATCACAGTTGCCAATTAGCCTTGCAATATTGTGAAAAATCACCAAACCTTTCTAGATATTAGTTTTACACTTGAAAACATAAAAATGGTCTAAAAAATCTCCAGCTTTTTCCCCAATATTCTAAAATCCTTTGCTCACGATCATCTTCTTTGAAGAAATGTTTACAGCACAATTGATAAGAATATTTTTGCATCGATTCCTCCCCTATACACTAAGAAAACACTATTTTACATGTGACTCAAAGAGCAGGATTGAAGCTATAAATAAATAATCAAATCAAGGGAAACTAAGGGGAGAAAAGCACAAGACAATGGGACTTTTTCCTAAATGACAGGGAGGTCTTCCCTCTACCTCTGGTCAAAGGCTATGGGACTACCCTCATGGGTGGCAAAAAGGAATTGATGAGGTAAGAGTGATGGAAACCCCAAAGCTGAACCCCTTCAGTCTGAATGTCACAGAGAGGAGAAAAAAAAGAGAGAAGTGTTCCCTTTTGTGCTCCTACCCAACCCCTCTGGGCTAATGGGCCAGCAGACAGACTGCCATGGTGAGGGGAACCCCAAGAGAGAAGGGTTTCTGCCCACCTTCTGTTTGAGACCCTGAAATCATCATCCCCTCAGACTGCCCTTGTACCAAGCTAGATCCAAGATGTGAAAACATAACCCAGTAGAGAAAAAGAAAAGGGAGAAAGCATAAATTAAAAAGATTTGTATATTGAAGGAAAGGGTAAAAATTCAAAGGAATAAAGAACAAAAAACAGTGAGTGTTTCTTTTTCCCATTTAAAATACTGCACAATGATTGTATAGAGTACTTCCAAAAATAAAGGAAAAATACATAAATCATTAAAGTCAAATGTAACCTGAAAACAATGCAAAAATATGCCAGAATTCAAGATTTAGGAGAGGAAAGTATTTAGCAACAATAAAGCAAACGAGGGCAGAACAGGATGTGGGGTGTACAATTGGCCAAAACAAAGGAGAGAGAGGAAGAAAAGCATGTTCTTTTTAACCACTTTTTTTTCAGCATTGGAAAGAATAATTTTACTTAAGAACTTCACAGAAATAGCATGATACTTTTCATTAAAATTTGTAACAGAAGAACTCAAAATAGTTGAAAAGTTGAAGAGAATTGTTATTTATTTTTGACATGTGTCCAGTGGAAGATTTCGAGACCCATGCTAATTTTCTTTTCCTCAACACCAAGTTCATAGAGAGGAGAGCAGAGAACTGAAAAGGCATGCTGCAGAAGTGCAGTGTAGACCGCCACACGTCGAAACCTCGAATGTTCTCTGTGCAGGATGGAACTTCATGAGCTCTTGTTTTTTTTTCATTGTTGCGATATATGATCAAACATACATTTGAAGGTATATAATTCAATAAATATTTCAAAACACATTTATGGTTAATAAATTATCTGTGGATATTTTAATGTGGTGGCCATTTTCCTGCTTTGTGACTTCTTACACTTGAAGGTGTATATCAAAGAATGATTTCCGGGGCCGGCCCGGTGGCGCACTGCTACAGTGCACTGCTTGGGAGTGCGGCGGTGCTCCTGCCGAGGGTTCGGATCCCACATACAGACCGGTTCCGGCTCACTGGCTGAGCGAGGGGCGGGTGCAGCTCCGAGGGTTGCGATCCCGTTGCCGGTCCCGGTCCGGTACGGGCACAACACTGAGGGTTGCGGTCCGTTGCCGGACACGAAAAAAGACAAAAAGGAAAAAAAAAAAAAAGAATGATTTCCTAGCACGGCCTCATGACTCAAGATGGTGCTATCTTCTCTATGACTAAATTACAAATAGCAGTAACAAGTGTAGGCAGAAAGACCAGATCAAACTGTATCTTCAGTTTAGAAATAGGATTTGCTTTATAAACAACTATGAAAGGATGACAATTGGCCAACAGAATAAAATTTAATGTAAAGATTCTTTTCTGTAATACTTCATGTATATTTTGCATATTAAATCAGATAGAAATGACTGATGAAACAATGTTTTATTAAATAAGCCATTTCTAAAGTATATTCGTCATCAGAAAAAAACTAAGATAATAAAAAATTGATATAGTTTAGCTTACATACTTTATTCCAAGCCTCAAAGAATGAAAGGAAATAAGAAAATGAAAAAAAGTAAACATGTAAGTATTGGGTAAGTCCTTGAAACAGAGCTGACTGATGCCAAGAAGTAGGTATATACATTTAAGTCACTTATACAGCCTGTTTTAACTTAATATGCCAAAATAAAGGGGATTTAATGGTTTATACAAACAGAGAAAACTTATTAGAATCAAATTTTGGATTGGCATTAGCTTCTGGGTTTCAAGATGTCACAAAGTAACATACAAATGATATTAGCAAAAAGACCTGGATAGAAATAGTACCTACACGCTGATATACAGTACAGCTGCTTTAAAGCATTTTTGGCAAAGGCTGGTAGCAGCATCAAAGATCTTGAGGAGTAGCTAGATACCTTCAACAATTAAATTTTTTTAAAAAATCAAACAATTCTAAGTTTTAGTAAGGGTGAGAGAAACAGGGTCTCTGCAGATAGAAGTACAAATTAAATACAAATACACATACATACACATATGTGCATTGGTATGAGGGATATTAAACAGAATACTTTGGAAACAGCACATATATAATTCAACTCACCTAAAATAACATATCATTTTCAAAGGCTTTATACCCTTTTATGTATGCATTCAATATATAATGCATTATAATTTTAGATATTGTTTAAAAACACCTTTTTACCCTAATATTTTAATTTCTAATTAAATTTTATGTGTTTTGCATTTTGTAATATTGGTACAATTTTCTTATTTAGCTCTTTCGATGGCTGCTGAACACTCCAAGTACAGGTAATATAATTGTTGTAACTGTTCTCCTGTTTTTTGACACTTAGAGTCCATATTATCAATAACATATACAAAAACAGAATAACTGTAACTGTGCACTTAACATATATATAAATTCTCTTACAAAAGTTATTATGTCCTTTTCAAAGAGACAGAAAGTAGGATGGTGGTTGGCAGAAGATGTGGGGAGGAAGAAATGGGGAGTTGTTTAATGAGTACAGAGTTTTAGTTTTGCAAGACAAAGAGTTCTGAAAATTGACTGCACAACAATGTGAATGCACTTAACACTACTAAACTGTACTCTTAAAGATGGTTAAGATGGCAAATTTATATTGTGTGTCCTTTGCCACAATTTAAAAAAAGAACAGAAATCGGATTGCATCAATACTTGTACAAATGTCATTAGTGCACATGTTATAATGGAAAAAAACTCATTTTTAATTAACTAGCATATTGTTTTTTAAAAGAGAAAAATAAGGCTCTAATTTCATAAAACCTGCACAAACAAGGGTAATAAAAGGGTTCCAGATACCAAGAGTGGGAGTAAGTGTTGGTGATTTTGTCTCTGAATGATGTACCTACTAGAAGGAAGATTATCAAACCAAACTAGAAGTCAAGTTGGTAACTAGAAGGGATATTCCCCAAGTATTGATGTACCATTTTCCAAGAGTTCTGAGAGGGTTAGCAATATGGCTATGGTTGCTTTAGCTAACGAACGAAAGCTAATTAGTCTTTTGAAAATAGTAGCAGGAAGGCTGTAGAGACCATTCTTTAGGGAATTATGAGAAATTCAACACACCATCATTAGTCAATAGGGGGGAAAATTTGAAACCCTGTACCTATGCCTCAATCCACTGAGAAAACACTAGTAAAAGAAATTCGATAAAAATCAAGGTGGCATCACTGCCTCTTTCACCTGTTGATTAAATCTTTATTTTATAAACTATACAAAAATAATTTTTAAAAAGGAAATAGAGAAATCACTTAGAAAATCTATTAGAATTGCAAATCACTGATTTTTTCTTTTTGGCATAGAAAAAAAGACTATAGACTAACAAAATAGTTTATTCGGAATCATCTTCTATATTTATTTGAGTAAAAAATTAAAAAAATAAAAAGACTTCTTTTATGTGCAGAAGCTAAAGTTTCTGCTCCTAAGAGAAAAATATTTTAAATTTTAAAATCATAGCACATTATGAATCACTTTGTTTCCATGACTATAGACTAACAAAATAGTTTATTCGGAATCATCTTCTATATTTATTTGAGTAAAAAATTTAAAAAATAAAAAGACTTCTTTTATGTGTAGAAGCTAAAGTTTCTGCTCCTAAGAGAAAAATATTTTAAATTTTAAAATCATAGCACATTATGAATCACTTTGTTTCCATTCACTTCCTTTCATTGTGAGAAAAATTTATGCAGAAGCTTGTCCTTCACAGATGTTAATTATCAGAATAATGTGAGTTACATTGTTCCGTCTTTCTTTTACACAGCAAATCCCAGCAGAAACTAAAGAATATAATAGATGTGGTGAATGTTGTTTAGAATTTGTAAATGCCAATGACAAAAGCTGATTATCAACTCCTTTTAAACCAAATATATCAAGAATTTTGTTTAATTTCATTCAGCTATTAAAAATGAAATTTAGAAGCAACCAGCCCATGTAGATTATAATACCAATGCAACGTATTTAGATTTTATAGTTGTTAAAAATAATTGATTAAAAATTTCTCTCCTTAAATAACTTTACTTTCCTGTAAAACACAACTTTTATCAGCACCATGCTCTAACCAACTGAGATAACTGGCCAGCCCTAAAATACAATTTTTAATAGGGCAAAAAGGAAGTTTAATCAAAGAAACAGAAAATAAATTTATTAAGTTTTTCTAATGCCTAGAGATACTATTTTATGACACTCTTATGATTTTATCATATTCAATAATCCAAACACCATTAGGCCAAAGATTTAGCTCTTGTGTACTCAGCATCTAATCAGTGCCTGGCATATCATAAATACTCAATAAGTACTTGTTGAATGAAATATTTAAACAAGTAATAAAAATCAATAAATATAAATTGAACATCATTCTCTTTTAATCATAAAGACCTTAAATGAAATAAGTAGTGGTATATGTGTCAGCTTTGAAGGGTGCAGTTTAAAGACCCTCTTGACTTACCTGTCTGTCTCTTATCTTCTAAATCCTACCTGCCTGCCACTCTGCCTGTTGGGAAAACAGAATAATTTAATCAGGTCCCCTCACCTTGGGTCTGGTTGTGGGTGATGCAGTGCATTCTTTGTAAACGAGATGTGTGTGGGTGGAGTTATTGTGCATGCACGATGCTGCCATTTGGCTGGTGTTGACTGCCTCGGGCATCCACCTGTGTGGCCATTCTCTCGAACCTATGGCTCCAAGGAACTCTTTGCTGGTTACATAGCTCCTAGACCTTTGGGTTTGTGACCCAGTCTGGACAACAGGCTTGAGGGGTCTGTGAGCTCCAGACCCAGCCCTAGCTTGACAATTGGCTCAGTCTGCAGGATTACAGGCAGGTAAAAGAGCTCAACACTGCCCTAAATACTGTCATTAAAATTGCACTCTTTTAGGTTCAAGAAATGAGCAAACAGTATTTACTTTGGAAGAATAACAAGCAGTCTTCTGTGGGATTAGCACAGAACAGGTGAGTTTTAACAGCAAGCAGAATAGGACCAAATAAAGCACATTAAAAATAAGACAGGAGAGATCACTGAAATTAATGACAGTAACAAAGGTGCTCAATGCATGTTTCTTGAATAGACAAGTAAATTAATGAATAAATAAAAAAGAGCTGAGAATAAGTATGTCAGAAGCAAGGAAAGTGAGACGGTACCAGCAGCAGATAGAAGGAATGCCTTAGGGGGTTTCAGTCCTCTCTCCCCAACTTTGTCTCCTTCAACTGCCCCCTTCACCAGAGTCACCCAAATCACCATATGCTTAATAAGAATTGTTTTAGTATAAGACCTCTACCCGCACCTTGCCTGCACACTTTCAAAAAAACTAGGTTTTCATCCTTTAATCCTTCCTGTCTAAAAAGATCTGGAGCTACTACTGGATGGTATAGAGAGTTACAGACAACGTATCTTTCTTATTGCACTGTTTTGCCTGGTATTGACAGGCGTGGTATTGAGCTTTGGAGAAACATCATTCATTGTGTCTCTGGGGATGAGAACGGGTGCCATTTTAGAGAGGATGGCCAAGGACAGCTGTTTTGATATGCCCAAGTACAGCCCTGAAGGAGGGAACTTGGCCAAGAGTTGGGAAAAAAACACTCCTGCTGAAGGCCAGGGGTAGATCCAGGCTTGTTATGTTCTTGGAAAATCAAGAAAGCCAGGATGGCTGGAGCTAAGGGGTGAATGTGTAGGGAGAGACAGGCCAGAGTCACATGAAATGAGCATCATGATGAAATAAAAAGTTTAAACTGCAGTGACTTCAGTCTGGTGGCCTGATTTCCAGTCTGGTGGCCTGCCCCAGTCCAACCATTCTCCCCATGGACCCAACAACACGTGAAATTTTAATTCCTGATCACACAGCCACTCAAGACACTTCAGTCTGGTTTCTTGTCTTTTAACTTTGTGTTTTAGTCTGTTTGGTGTTGCTATAACAGAGATACCTGAGACTGGGTAATTTATAAGGAAAAGAGGTTTATTTGGCTTACGATTCTGGGACAGCTGCATCTGGCATGGGCCTCAGGCTGCTCATAGTGGAAAGCGGCAGGCAGCCGGTGGGTACAAGCAGACCACATGGTGAGAGGAAGCAAGAGAGAGAGGGGAGGAAGTGCCAGGGTCCTTTAAACAACCAGCTCTCACGAGAACTAATAGAGCGAGAACTCACTCACGACCCCCCCTCCCAGGGAGAGCATTAATCCATTCATGAGGGATCCGCCCCCATAACTCAGTCAGTTTCCAACTCTGACACATTGGAGATCAAATTTCCACATGAGTTTTGGAGGGGACAACACATCCAAACTCCATCACTTTCCTTTTAGCCTAAGTTCTAGTCCAGTCCAACCAGAATATGTATTGGTGTTGCTCTACAGTAAGGAGTGGGGCAAGGAGGAGGGGAAGAGGAAAAAGGGATCAGTCCACATGAAATCCTTCTGTGAACCGCATCCCTCCTGCTCACAGCGGCCACAGAGACACAAGTCCTTCTTCGTCCTGTTAACCTTCCGCACTCTGCTGGTTTTGTCTTAAAGAAATAAGAATAACAAAGAAATGCAAGAGAACCTAAGGTCCAAAATTGGGCTTAAGCGATGATGGGGTTCAGGACATGCCACCCCCAAATATTCCACATATTGGAAAACAGAAGAGGCAGGGACATCTCTCCGACCTTCCCCCACCTTTCCTCCCTGAAGCAGGTCATAAAACCCTCACGTGACAGGTGTCCTGCCTCTACCCAGAGGAAAGGAGCATCCTTAGCTCTGAAGACCGAGGGTCACAGAGAAGAATCTGCACAAACAGGCCTTGCTAAGCTCCCCCAATGAATCCCCATTAGATCATGCTGGTATCATATTTCTCACAACTGTCCATCGTCATCAAACCTACTATAAAGAACACCCAGCGTTAACTGTTTCTTCAGGTCTTCACTTCCTTATGTAGGTTCCCTTGTCACATAAACTTATATTAAATAAATCTGTCTGCATTTCTCTTGTTAATTTGTCTCTTCTCTTAGGGGCCTCAGCCATGAACCTAGGATGGGTGAGAAAAAGATATTTCTCCTCGCCTACAGTGACAGTGGTGGCTTTCTGTTCGTCAGAATCTAGACTTGATCACATTTTCTTTCAAAAACATGCTAAATTTATATATTTAAATATCCCTTAAATATTCCATTACTCTTTAGATATAAAATAATTTCCATGTATTTATACTTTATCTGCTATAAATTGGATTTAAATTAAGAAACAGACAAACATATTTGTTAAAATAATTCTATAAAGCAAGATAAATTACAATAATATCTACACTATTACACAAAGTTTAGATTTTTGATATTCAATTGATTTCTCAAGCACATTTTCTCTACTAATTTTATGGCTGATGGTGGGGCAGGTATTTAGATTGATGGTTTGCAAAATGCAAGTAATTTGCACTATTTTAAGTTACCTTTTACTTTATTCTACTTGAACTGACTGCACACTGTGCACCTGTATCACCAATGACTTCCGCTGCTCCTAATAAATTGCATCCATCTGAAATGTGTGATGGATGAAAGAATGCAGTTTTTATCTTTCTTTTAACTTTATTAATTTCTCAGATACATCATTTTATATAATTGACATAGTAATTACTTTTATATGTTTATACCTTAAAAAATAGTACATTATACTGTGAATTCATCAGATTGCATCTCCAAAAGTATATAAACAAATCTTCCCTATGGGCCAAGCTTTGCCCGAATTGGAAGCTCGTTTCTGTGTGATCTCTTTAAAGGCAATCTGGATACAGCATTTCTATATCCAGATGCATCTGCTCATGTGTGTCCCATCATTTCTTGTTTGTTTTTGTAAATCTGCTTCCTATTAATGATTTTACTTTCAAAAGGAAAGAGAAAAGAGACATGAAAAATGGATTTGATTTGTTATTTAGGCTTTCTTATATTTAAAATGTGAAAAATACTTTTCACAAAGGAAATACATATTTGTGTATGCTCATAAAATATTTCTGTTGAAATATACAAAATAAAGTCATTCATGATCCCTTAATTAGTGTTTTAGTAGAATAAGAACTTAATTAAAACATAACTTGTTAATTCATTAGTGTTGGGTTACAACCCCGACACTGATTTTCAGACATTAATAAGTCCTGAAAGCACATTATTTGGTTTTCATTGTACTTTCTCTTTAACACTTTTTTCTATTTGATATCAATACATTTTCAAAAGGGAAATGAATCAAGTTAGGACTCTTATTAAAAAATATATTATATAATATTACCATATGGCTTCCCTGTTAATGTCACTTTATTAAAGGAGATTCCTCTGACCATCCCATAAATCTGTACTCTATCCTCTCACGATTATGTTTTCCACCCTGCTTTATTATTTTTTTTTCATAATATTGCCACTTAACAGGCTCTGTATTTACTTGTTTGGTTATTGAGTTTTTCCCACTATAATGGAAGCTCCATGAGGTCAGAGACTGTCTGCTCAATTATTCATTGCCTGGGAGACTGCCCGGCACTCGGCAGGTACTCAGGTTGTCTAATGAATGAGTGGGTGTTTCTTACTAAGTTACATGAACAGTGATCAAATAGCACACAGTTAAAAACAATACATACATATGAATACAATTTCAATACGGTCAGACCACTAGAGTTTAAATAAACAAATTCTACCTATCAGTAATAAGCAATATTCAGCCAGCTGATACTATAAAGGTCCTAAAAAGCCTACATACTATAGTCTATAAGAAAACATAAAAATAAATAAGGCTATCACAAGATCTATGTAGTTTGAAAATAAAATTCATTCTTGGCTCCTGAGTAGATGAAAATTCAAGTTTCTATTGTATTAAACAAAAAATACAGTATTGATAAAACTATAATATTTTGATAAATTACTTGAAACATTTGCTTTAAAATACTTGTCCATGATGTATCAGGGACTGTGGTAGGTCAAAGTTAATAACACTGCCCCAGTCCTTCTGGAATCCACCATCATGAGGAAAACATGAAAAATGATTACTATCTTCCTCAGTCTCACTGCTGTAATAGGGTGCTTTGGTTTCCCAGAGATGGGAACTCAGTCCAGCCTAGGAAAGTCAGGAAAGACTCCCAGGAGATGGCAACACCTGAGCTGAGCCTGAACACATGAGCAGGTACTTGGCTGGGGAGGTCGAGGTGGAGGCAGTGGGGCTACTCAAGGGGAGGCCAACGGGAGGAAAGGTGAGTGGGAGAGAAACGAGATGCATGCCCGGGATCCACAGGCACGAAGATTTCTGACGTATAAAGCACAAGGCAGCAGACAATGAGAAAAAACAAAATGATTGTTTAAGAAGACAAATAGTGATATCTTACACTAATAACATGCAAAAGTTTATACCAGTAAGGTTTTCTACAATACTGGTATATTCCATAGAAGATGTATTCATTCGGTTATGGAGCTCATTATTTCTGCAAACTGATCTAAATTCTAGTATTATTGACCAGGCAAAATATTACAGGTAATATTGCAACTAACCGATGCATTTTCCTTCCCCCTTTCTTTCATTTCTCCAATAGTACATCCACAGTCATCAGAGTCCACATTTCTTCTTTATGAAATGAGCCATCTGCTGAATTGCTACTTGAGATTTGAAGCTAGTCCCAATTGTAAGTTTATTGAATGTAATAAGTTATAATAATGAAGTGTGAAAATTATAACCAACACTGGCAGAAAAAGCTAGAGATTCCCAAACAGAATTATAAAAATTTTAACTTTTGTATTTTTTGACTTGTGGTTTTAATATTACCAATCTAATACACTAGCACTTCTCATAATGCATTTAAAAAATATAAAGAAACCAAAACTGCTATAAAAATAAAGAAAACAAACAAATAAATCAAAAATATAAAGAAAAAAGAAAATGTATGTAAATACAAAATCATTTGTGCATATGTAAATACTTCGTTATGCAAACAACTCTCCAAAAAATGAAAATTAATGAATTTAAAGCAATTTTTTTCTGTGAAGAATGATTTTTAAAAAACTAAATTCTCTCCAATCCAATGTTATACTTTGT
>NW_007732556.1:72592-74082 GCF_000696425.1 Galeopterus variegatus | reverse complement strand
ATATAAAGAAAAAAGAAAATGTATGTAAATACAAAATCATTTGTGCATATGTAAATACTTCATTATGCAAACAACTCTCCAAAAAATGAAAATTAATGAATTTAAAGCAATTGTTTTCTGTGAAGAATGATTTTTAAAAAACTAAATTCTCTCCAATCCAATGTTATACTTTGTTGATTTTTAATGATGTTTAGTAAAATGTTATACAACTTACTGCAAATGGAAAGCATTTAAAAGATGATTTTCAATTGTTGGGTTAATGCCTCTTAAGAGATTCACTATTACCAGATATGAATAGTAAGAAGACAAAGGTCTCCTTAGGGCCAACTTGACCACCTTTACTTGCAGGTTAAATTTTACAGAACAAAAATTGAAATGTTAACTCTGGTACTGAAATAAGAACTAAATATCTACACACATATGCATGAACAGGTAAATACACAAACACACACATTACATACATACGAAAATGAAAGTTGTGGATTGGTACAAATTCTTACAGAAGTCTTTTACTTGTGGTTTTTCTAAACCCAAGTTTTATTATCTTCAACAGAGATTTAATTTGATTATACACATCACACACACACACACACACACAATCATGCAATACACATTAGCAGATTACACACAAAATTTCATTCAGAACCTGTGCCCTGTAGAACAAACTTGAAAGCAGGAAGACCTCCACAACCTAGGCACAGGGATTCCCAAGAAAAGGCAGATTAAAATCACATTCCAGGAACTAGAGATAATAGAGAATGTAAAATAAATTTGAAATGAGTGTATTTAAAAATATGATTTAATAAAGACAGTAAGAGAAACCATAATACAAGAAAAAATATTATGAAAATTAGGACAGACAGATCTTTAAAAAAAAAACAAATATAAATTCCAGAATTGATATTCATTGGAACTAAACTTGAAAAAATTTCAACAGGCAACTTAAACAGTAGATTAAACCTAACTAAAGAAAGTGAATTAATAAATTGGAAGACAGAGTTAAGGAAATCACCTAGAGTGAAAAACAGTGAATTAAAGAGGTAGAAAATAAGAAAAAAAAATAAAAATAAATAAGATATATGTAGGCTAGAATGAGAAAGTCCATCTTGTGTGTAACTGGGAGTTCAGAAGTCTTTAAATCTAAATCAGATTGAATGCCAAGCAGGATAAATCTTTAAAATTCATATCTAGATAAAAACATGAATAACAGTATTTACTTCAAAGTGCAAAGCAAAACATTGGAGTCAGTAAGGTCTCTTTGGTACTTGGGATTAAATACAATATGTAGATATATAGGTATATGGATCATTGATCACCTGAAGGTCATTTTAAATGTAAAATTTACTACTTCTTTATATAGTAATAAAAAATCTGAAATAAGAGAAAAGCAAAAGTGTCAGCAAACTGCATTCACTGAAATACATACCAATTTATTAATCAGTAAAAAATTTGTAGAGCCTCTCAATTTGAAAAGTTTGTCTACAGAAATT
>NW_007732556.1:70814-72380 GCF_000696425.1 Galeopterus variegatus | reverse complement strand
TTTATTAATCAGTAAAAAATTTGTAGAGCCTCTCAATTTGAAAAGTTTGTCTACAGAAATTACTTGAACCAGGGCCGGCCCGGTGGCACACTGGAGAGTGCGCCGCTTGGGAGTGCGGCGGCGCTCCCGCCAAGGGTTCGAATCCCATGTGGAGACCGGTTCCTGCTCACTGGCTGAGCGCGGTGCGGGCGCAACACCGAGGGTTGCGATCCTGTTACCGGTCAGTAAAAAAGACAAAAAGGGAAAAAAAAAATAAAAGAAATTACTTGAACCAGATCATTAAATTAGCAAATGTTTTAACAAATACTGCATAAAGGATTAAGAATTTATGCTCTATGCAAGAAGAAGCATTTTTTTAAAGATTCAATATGTACTCTACGGACACTTGCCAGTTTCTTCCCTGAATAGTGATCTATCCTAGTCAATAAGTTTCTTAAGATCAGAACACATATCATCCAGGTTACAGGGCAAGCACTATGTCTTACCTGTTATAAGGACTGAATTCCTTTATGAACAGACAAGTCATTGCTGCTCGAGCATTGTATTACATTACTCCTCTGTAATGTAATACAGTCCAGTGATACACAAAAATAAATTGGACTCATCGGTTTTAAATAGCGTCTGGACAAGAGTCTCTGACACAGTATCTCCCAACAAACCACAAAATGATCTATGAAGATATAGAAAAAGAGGAAAACTCAACATATAACTGAAAACTGGTAATAATAACAAATGCACAGGCAGAAGTGAAAGGAATTTCTACAGATAATGAGGCCAATGGAACTGGGCTGAGAAACTACAATTCATAGTCGACTCATGTTTTGCAACCAGAAGCATCCATCCAAAGGTAGTAGGTGGCTTTTTCATCCCTTCTACACTTTCTGTCTCCCTCCGCCCCACCCCCAGTGTCCCATCAAAGACATAAGGTGTGGAATAAACGGGAGGGGGTCAGAACGAGAAGAGCAGGGGAGAGAACTGGATGGCCAGTCTGCTACCGTGATGTACTTGTTCTTTAAGACAAAGTGCTACCTGCTGCCACTCTAAATAAAAACATCAATGGTTGTTTTTTTTTTTTTTTAATGATCATACTGTCAATCTGATTCTATTTGTCATCTGTCAGAGAACTTTTGATCTCAATAGCGCTTCAATAAAGAGCAGGGATATGTGATAAGTGACAAGACAGAGATGGAGTCATTCATTGAGTTACTAATTGGAAGAGAACTGGAGATTCACCTTCTGAGCAGATACAGAAAATTCATCAAAGACTGATGTGTGTCCCCTAGTAGAACTTACTGGCAAAGCAGCAACATACATTTAAAAAGATGAGAGTGCTGATAGTTCTCAAATGGTAACATCTACCGCTGGCAGGGTGGCAGCAATCTTATTTCTTCATGGGATATTAAGTGGCAATACAGCATCTTAGCTATGGTACCCTTAACACTACCAGGACCTCTCCTACTTTTTAACAGTGGTGGTCATCTAACTTAAAAAGCAGGAGTGATTTCTTTTCCTTCTAGTTGTCCGTCTACTGAGATCTGAAACATACAACACGGCTTGTTTCCCCTT
>NW_007732556.1:67250-69611 GCF_000696425.1 Galeopterus variegatus | reverse complement strand
TTGCCAGAGGATTATTTTTTTCAAGACTTCTAAAGTAAGCTCTGTCTATTAATTAATCACAGAGGAAATAATAGCAGAAACGTGCTAGCTCTCTTGTACCAATATCAGGTAAATTGTAACTTCCCTTGTAAAATTTGCCTTGCTAATTCTACAAAAGCCTGTTATCCAAACGCAAGCTTTCACCGTTATCAAAAGAAACAGAAGCCCAGGACTATTCAAGAGAACGTTCATTCTTCCTGATGTGAAACTCATCTCAAATAAATTTGCCTATCAGATTTCAAAGGTCAATATCAGTTTTACCTTAGGGGCAATAGATATAGCATTAACTTTTTGAATTCTTAAGTAATCGAAACATTAAGAAACTGAAGGTACAAAAGTTAAGAAATTATACATCAAAATTATAGAATCTTGTGAACACACTGGTGATGAATGGATCAGGTATCATATCTCAGCGTGACTTGCTTTAAAATGCAATAATATTTACAGATAATGAGCTATCATGGTTTGGCGCTGATTTTAATTGTAAGAAAATGAGTGCATACTTTAATAATAATTATATTCAATAACTGTTTTTCTTACTAGGAAATTATCAGTTATGTCAATGAAAACAGTAACACTGGCAGAGCTTTTTATAGTTCATGAATACCAATGCTGCTGAGAATTGAAAAGAACTGGAAAAAGGAGGAAATAAGAGAAAAAAAANTTTTCCTTCTAGTTGTCCGTCTACTGAGATCTGAAACATACAACACGGCTTGTTTCCCCTTGGGTCCCTGGTAATGTGAATTGTCTTTAGCCAATGCCTAACAAATCACTGTCACAGAGCAGCCGTCGACCTTTCCTTTCAATCTATGCACTTTCCAGGAGTTATAAATCAGTTGACTTTCAAGCTCGATGAGATGGCATATGCCCTAGTTTGAAGAACAGATGGAGGCTTGGGGGAAAATTGTTTCTGCAGGCTTGCTACAAGCAGCTCTGCTCCATAAAAGTGAACCATTCGCACTAATTTCTCACATAAATTATACAGGCAGCAGGAAGCACCGGCCCATTCAGCAGAAAATCTTTCACGTAGCTTTCAGAGGTCATCTAACCAATTTAAATTAAAGTTATTTCTGATACATGGCTGTATGTTTATGCTGTACAGTTTTAAGACATAGTAATTTACATCAAATAAAAAATGGCATTAATCGTGTATTCAGTCCCCTCCTCCAAAAAACACAGAATAGTACGTTAATTGCCAGAGGATTATTTTTTTCAAGACTTCTAAAGTAAGCTCTGTCTATTAATTAATCACANAAAAAAAATACTGAATGGAGTCGTCAGTCAACACAGAACTGAAGGTGTTGTCCAAGCCACTATCAGTGGAAATTTTAAAGACCGATGTAAGCATTTAATTAACTTACACACAGCATTTTCTTTATGTGGAAGTTCAAGTTGGACATATATTTTTAGTCACTTAGAAAGAGAAATGAAGTTGTTTGCCATTTTGAAAGTAAGATTTCGCAAACGTGTATTCATTGGGAAAGCATTTATGTATAATCCAAGGAGCAACCTCATGATAAAAAGCCAGCCCTCATGAAAGTATATCATTTCATTCCAGACCCCAATGTACTGTGGATTTAAATTAAACTTACTGCTGCTAATCTTCCATTTTGCTACCAGAGGAGTTGGTCTCTTTGTCAAATTCCTCATCAATATTTATTCTTTAAAGTATTTCATGAACACCTCAAAATATAGTTATTTCAATAATTATGAAACAAAACTTCTTTGAACTTCCATAATTAAAAGGGGTCACAGCAATCGTCTGGTGCACTGCTGTCACGTACACCTAAGGAAGCTGAGGCCTAAAGAGTGAGAGACATGGGCGTAAAACAGTGCCCAGTAAATAAAACTTAAAAACAATTAGGTGCAGGGTGCATTAATTTCAAAACTTTCTGTTATCACTGGGCACCTGCTCTGTGCCAGATAGTGCAGGTACTAGGATACGTGACTGAACAAACCAGAAATACAGACAAAGATTCCTGCCTTAGAAAATTTCAGGATATGCCTATTTTTCTATTCTTGTTTTTGGCTCTATGTTAGGTCTCTATCTGGTTTTCATTTCCTCTCATCTTTCTAGCTTCATTCATTTTACAGTTCTTTTTAAGACTACTTAAGTCAATTTTGAAATAAGGTGGGGTATAAATATATAAAGTGCACATTTATATAAATGTTTATTGATAAAAAGTATTTTAAAAGAGCATTTATAGTTATCTCACTAATATTAATTTAAGAAGTCATTTTTTAAATGGAAAAACAAAGTCTTTTAATTCAAGTTTTAATCAACAGGTAACTGTATAATTGATGTATGAACCTCAGGGTAAT
>NW_007732556.1:62450-66353 GCF_000696425.1 Galeopterus variegatus | reverse complement strand
ATGCCCTGGTAACTATGCTACTTTGGACAAGGACCACCGTGACACTGCCAGGTGAAGGCTTATAAGGTTCCAAGAAAGGGAAATTTGAAGCAAAGTACAAGTCCATTTTGAGTTTCTCCCTTTTGGAGACAATTTGGGAAGTTTGCAATTTTGTTGCATCTGTAATAGTGTTTGTAGTATATTCTGATATGCCTAGAGGGTGATAGGGTATCTATCAGTTTCTTATTCACATCTCTCTAATAACGTGTGGAACATCCTTATGCCTGTTTATTAGATAGTTCGTGGAAAACAAGCCCTTCTTAATGCGTGCCACACTCTGTCACATAGCATGGTATCACGCAAAAATGGAGAGAGGTGACTTATCAATGTCCACTACATCAAAATGCCTACTAGTGAAAGAATTTAAGGATGCTTTAGTGTAGTTGTAGCTGTTTTCCACTCTAAAATTAGTGAATGATTTACAATGAAGATTTTTAAAAATCTAACGTGCTTATGATATTTTTCTCCACCTTCTTTCTCCCAAGGTCTCTACTGAAGTGACTATTTTAAAATAATTTATATTCCTATACTATTTAAAACAATGTCTTGGGATCAGAATTTATAATAAAATTATAAATCTCAGTGCAATCTGATTCTTATTTGGGTTTCTCATGAAGTACATAAGTAATAATTTTTATTTCAATTTTATTCAGGTGAATATTCCAAATGACTTCAGATTCCTGCCAAATAGAGGACTAGGATGGACTCCCGGCTTGTTCTCCCTAAATCAGCCCTGGAAAAACCATAGAGGAGAACATGGTTTACAGAAAGTGACAACAGAAAGAGGAAATGGAGGAGGAAGAGGAGAAGGGGGAGGAGGAAGGGGAAGGGAAAGACGAGAATGAAGAGAAAGAGGAAGAAGTGAAAGAGAAGGGAGAAAAGGAGGAGGGGAGGGGCCGGAGAGGGGAGGAGGGGAGGGGCTGGAGGGGAGGGGCCAGAGGGGAATGGGAATGAAGGGGAGGGGCAAGAGGGGGAGGAGCCAGATGGGGAGGGGCAATGAGGGGGGGAACCAGAGAGGAAGGGGGAGGAGAGGACCCAGAGAGGGGAGGGGCCAGAGAGGAAGGGGGAGGGGGAATATGCGTGGGAGGAGGAGGCAGCAGCCCCGAAGGAGACCCAAAGTGTCTTAAGATGAGTTGGGGGAGGGGCGGTGGAGGATGCCTGGCGGCCAGCAGAAGTGACAAGACAGTTTACAAACAAGCTGTGTAAACCTGCACATAATATCATATCCCCCCTATGGCTCATGCTTTGATACTTGGTTTTAGTGCAACTGAAAACTCTCCACCAAAGGGCCACCTTCTACACTCACACCCCTCTTCACTCCTTGTGTTGTGCAGAATATTTTGCAAGTTTACATAACGTTTCTTCTTTCTCCAGAATGTCCTTATGGAAAACCTTTAGGTAGAGCCCCAGCCCCACCCCGTCACTATCCTTATAAAAGAGTGGTTCATATTACAGAAGTACAGGAAATTGCAATATGAATCGAAATTATAGTAAGAATGGAAATTTAAGATGAGAAAACTCGAACGCTATTTCTAAATTTCCATTGCGCATGGTGATCTCTGCTTGGTGACTTATCCAGACTGCTTAGCTCTTTTTCACTTCTGTGGCCTATCATGTGGATATTGAAGATACCAACAAGAGAAGAAACAGTCATGGGTCAGTGTGAGTGGAGTCAAGAAACATGCAGAAAAAGAAGCAGATTAAAACTTTTGTTTGAGTAATCATTATGTTTTTTATGGCTACGACCATTGGCAATCAAAAATTCTTTAGCCACATTTAGAAAATGCTATTTAAAAATAAAGAAAATCACAGAACTTACCTGGTAGATTTCATATTCTAGATTAGATCTATTCTTCTTTCATAGATAATAAACTTGCCATCAATAAGTATATACAAATATCCATTATATTTTACAAGACTTTTCTCATATTAACCAAGGAATTTATAAGCATAGACAACCATGGCAAAAAATGTCATGGAAAAATAGAATTAAAAGATTATATGAATTTATGAACTTTTTGAAGTATCCTCGTTTAAATTCTCTTTTTCATTTTAATAATAATTCTTACATAGCTATGGTCTTCTATCTGGTTAGCAGTTTCAGACATTTATTTTTGACTGCCATTATCTTAATCTAGAGCTGTGCAGTCTAATAGGGTAACCATGTGGCTATTTAAATTAAAATTAATTAAAATTAAATAAAATTAAAAATGCAGTTCCTCAGTCTCAGTAGGCACATCTGAAGTGCTTCATGGCCGCATATGGCCAGTTGTACTCTGTTAGACAGGGCAGATGTAGAACATTTCCACCATCGCAGAAAGTTGTATTGGACACTGAGCTGATTTTTAGAGATACCGTAAGGAATAGACTGAACTGGCGAGATTACAGCATTCAGCCTGCTGTGTTGTTTTGGTATGTGGAGCAAATGACCATTTCCATGGCACTAAACTATTATTTCAGTTCAGGATGTGGACTGAGAAACCTAAACATAGCAAGACATTTCCCTATCTCTACCTCTTACTGTATTTTCTGACTTTATTAGGTTATTTGTAGGATGTTACCATAGAGTGCCTTTCTTATTGCAAGTATATGTAATGGTTTCTAATATCACGATGATCGGATCAGCTAATCCAGAACAAGTAGAAGGGGAATTTGATGTCTTGGGCAGGGATCCCTATACCAGCATCTTCTCAGACTGGAATGATCCTGAGACACTGCAACAGCCTTCACCCAGCTGCCCTAGAGGGGTGAGTCCCAGGTGTTTCAGAGCCACAGGCCTCTTGAATGTCTGATAAAAGAAATGGACCTTCTTGTCACTTCATTAGGCAGCCCGTTTCAGGTGGTGCTCACAAGCCCCCTGGGAGTCCCTAGGGTGTCTCAAGGAGTGTTGAAAGAGGACCAGTATTTTCCTGGGGAAGCTCTGCTCCTCGGGAGTCTTCAGTAAGGAACGAGAGGTTTGCTAGAGTACAGCGCAGTACACGGAGTACAGCTCAGGGTCTTGGTTTTATGTTTTATGGTTTTATGTTTTTTGCTTTTGGGGAGAAAGGGGCTGCCCTGCCGCCTTCAACATTCAAGGCCCTTTCCTTAGGAAGGCATCCTAAAAAAGTCCTCTACTCCTACTTAGCACCAGATTGTCCCCACAGTACGTGAACCAAGGAATGAGTATGAATATACTGAGAGATTGTTCACAGGCCTATGTTTAACAATTTTAAAGTCTTGATTTCAATGTTACCGTAATGCAATTGGAACATAGTAGCAAAGCTCTAAAAGAAGTCTACAGGTTCTGAATCAAGATGTTTCTCTAAACTTATGTTATCATACTACCAATGACAGCAAATAGTTGCCTTTTTATTATC
Organism: Galeopterus variegatus; assembly: GCF_000696425.1. NCBI lineage: Eukaryota > Metazoa > Chordata > Mammalia > Dermoptera > Cynocephalidae > Galeopterus > Galeopterus variegatus. The sequence goes on along the minus strand of NW_007732556.1, from coordinate 62,958 downwards.
ATTTTTTAGCCTGCTGAATCAGCACTGTAATCAACAGTAGCTTAAAGGAATTAGTATAACCATAAAAAAGAAAAGTAGTTGCTATCTCTGCTGACTGTTGGATTATCAAAGATAAAGCAAAATGATTCAGCCTATATTTTTATTTATAATTTATTTTCAAGATGAATTTTTTTCTAGTCTCTTGACGGTCCTAAAAGTTACTCATAAAATTATCTGAACAGGTCAAAATAAACTTATATAAATTCTTTTCATTAATGCAATGTATGTGCAGGTTATAGTTACTTGAAACACCAAAAGCCACTCATTTTTCATGAAAAAAAATTAAGACATATTCTTTTACCCAACAGGAATCAGGTTTTTAAGAAACTCCACCATGTTATCCTGTATAGAACCAGCACATAGACAAGCAAACACAAAATCCATGTAATTAATCAAATACAAATGTACCCAAAAATAACAGCAAAACTTTGGGAATATGTACTTATGTTAAGACTAGAGCATCTAATTA
>NW_007732556.1:53633-62089 GCF_000696425.1 Galeopterus variegatus | reverse complement strand
TGTATAGAACCAGCACATAGACAAGCAAACACAAAATCCATGTAATTAATCAAATACAAATATACCCCAAAATAACAGCAAAACTTTGGGAATATGTACTTATGTTAAGACTAGAGCATCTAATTAGTTACACTTGCTATAAATTTTTCTCATCACACGTATATTTTCACATAACAAATTTATATTCTAATAAAGATGATTAAAAGAAAGATAATAATGTTCCTCACCCCTCTTCCCCCCCACCCAAAAAAATTAAGACAAGGTTTAATAATACCTTATAATACCACCAGGTTTCTCTTGTAAAGTAATTTGGAATAAGTCTAAGTTTGATAACAGTATTAGATGACTGACTGCTCAAGATTTAGAAATGTTTGATAGTAAATAATATGAAAATATTTTTAAAAGACATTCTAGATATAAAACAAACATGCTTTCAGTCTTTCTATAGAAGAGGGGGAAAGTTAATTTTACTTTGATGAATTCTTCAATTTCATAATATTATTTCTTAACATAAATGTATTTGTTACTAATTACAAACAATTCCTACATTCGCCTTCAGACATTGACTGCTGAACTTTTCAGTTAAACGTGTCAATTGTTGAATGTAACTGGTATTTGGCCCAAACCTTTTATTTTTCTTAACTCATAGCTGTGCAACTGCTTTGCTGTCTATAGGCAGAGAAGCCCTCTTAGCTGATAAATATCACCAAAAGCAAAGTCGCTGATAACGAAAATAATTAAATAGCAGAAGCCAGTTGGACATCAGCATTCGCTTTTCAAGGTAAATGTAAAAGCCTCCTCCAGTGAAGAGATGGGCAAGTTTTTACAAATAACATCAGCGAGCCTTTTAGAAAGAAACACAGCCACATTAGAATGGAGTCATTAGGCAATACATTTATTTTGAAGCCAATTAACCTTTTGTCAGAAAACTGTCTGTGCTGTGCTGGCGTCAGCGGTGGAGGTCAGCCTCTAACAGGGCAGATGACAGTCGTCACCGGCTGTCACACGCTGCCGGGAAGGTGGACCTGCCTGCTTCTGCATTCTGCTCTGCACTTGCAGGGAGCAGACAATCTTGACCTACCCATTTAGGTAATTAAAGCTTCCATTTGGAAGTGTCCTGCAGGAAGGTGAAATTTGGGGGAGATAAATGGCTGTTGCTCTCCATCATTTGATGGACTGCCTGGAACAGGCTGGGCTGCCAGGTTCTCATAAAAATAGAGATGAATTGGGCAGCAGACGATTCTCTAAGGCAAAGCAATTCTGCCATTTTCCTCTTTGCAGGCTGTGATTTAATTGTTAGTCAAGGGGGGCCTTCGCCGAGAGCTTACCCACCGTCTTGCATTTGCTGAGAAATGACTCCAGTTTATTTACTCAGCAGCCAAGTGCATTTGGCATTGGGAGATGTCACTTCAGCAAGCGCAGCTGGCCGTCACAGCTGTGCCCTGACTTACCTTCCAGGCTATTTTGTTTCCTTTCGAATCATGCTCAAGGGCAATTGGGAAGTCTCCTCTCTCATAAAATTTTCGAAAGGCTGTGGGCTTGGTTGGTCTTTCTTTAAATGCCCCTGCAGCTGGAGGGCCTCTCACCTTAAAGGAAAAAAAAAAAAAAAAAAATAGTAATCAGGTTTTAAAACATGCCCCCCAAAACCCCTCAATGGAAATACTACTTTTTTTTTTTAACTGCAGTTTGTATAAAATATGCTGGAAGATAAAGACCAAATTATCTAATAAAGGACAACAGAAATTTCACGTTAATACAAACACTTGGAGAAGAAAATTAATTCATAATCACTATTAAGAGTCTCCTTTAATGCAAGCTACTTTAGAAAGCATTCCTAGAAAAAGTCATCTAAAATACCACTTTATGAGGAAGAAAAGCCTGACTTTAAGAAAAAATATTTCAATAGCGGTATCTAAGTTCAGAGTATTAAAACTAAAAAAATTCTAGTAATTGTAAATTCTAATCTCAGGTCTGATATATTTTGTGAAATACTGTAATAATAAATTGAAAATATTTCCTTTCAATCTTTCTATACTGACATAACATGGCAGGATATGTTATATTATGAATATTAAAAATAAAACAATAAAATGTGGTATAAAATTAATGATTAAACTGGTTTAGAAAGAAAAAAGGTGGCCTCCTATGTGTGTGTATAGCATACATTTGGTAATGTGAAATCATAAGAAACATTAGAACAATGAGTATCTTTCACCCTCAAAACTGAAATTTTCATTAAAGAAGAAATATTTCATATAGAGTATTCACAGTGAGTACATCTTTTAAATCTGCATTATTTACATCTGAACTAATTCATTAGGCTACAAAATCCAAAGTGATAGGTGAACTATTTAGAAAACTATAGTCTACTGTATTGTTCCTTACATATAGTCTAAACACAATTGCTTTTCCTTGCTTGTAAAAAAAAAGGTAAATATGAGTCATTTTATGTATTAGTTTAATAAAATCATGATTATTTAGCTAATACTTAAGATGAACAAGATAACAAATAATTTAACTTAACATTTTAAGTTTTTTGACAAGTTAATTTTTAACATTTTGTAAAGAACTTTAATTTTAACAAATATATTAACATATATCTAAAATAATGTTACAAATAAAATAAATATATAATAAATGTATTAGATATGACAAACACATTACATCTAATGCATGCATAAAGGGCAGTATTTGAAATTGAGTGGGCTACTAAAAAAATCTTGTTAAGATGATTAAATGCTGAAGTGGAGTTGAAGAGTAAGGTTTCACAAAAGCATGACTTAAAGTTTAGAATTTACTCCACTGCATAGCGGTACGCGATTCCGTAAGCAATTAAGGTGACACTGGTAGCACCATTGGGAAGCAGGATTTCCTCTTACTTATTGAAGATTTTGAAATTTGTTCTGGTACTAGAATTATCAGTTGCCAGTTTCAGCCAAAATTATTCTATTGTTAAATAACCACGTGTTTGACAACAACTCTGTGCAGATCTCTGAGCTGGAGGCTGTATACAAAGGAGAACATTTTCACTACATTACTATCATGGAAACTGTACAGCTGTGATTCCTGCACTTCTTTGTAATTCCTGGAATAGTAGACTTGGAATTACATTTCTTGGCATTGATAAAGGATTGAAAAAATTCTATTTTGCTAAGAAGTTACTTACAAAAAAATTATCTACCAATACGACAGCATTTTATTGCCCTTAAAAAAAGTAATAGAATATAATCTAAAGAAAGAAAATTTAGCCAACTTAAACCGGCATGAATGCATAGATACATATTTATAGAAACTTATAGGACAATAGTGCATATTTAGTATGTGTGTGTACACACGTGTGTACTGTTATGGTAGAGTACTTTTTACTGGTCAGCAGAAGCCTCGATTATTTTATTTTATTTTTCTTATGTACGTTTTATTGAGATAATTGTAGATCCACATGCAGTTGTAAGAAGTAATACACACAGAACCATGCACCCTTTATCCAGTTTCCCTGATGGAAATATCTTGCAACACTATGAAACTACATCACAATTAGGTTATTGACGCAGACAAGATATAGAACATTTCTATCACCACAAAGATCCCTCAGTTTGCCCTTACATAGTCACACCCTCTTGTCCTCCTGCCTTTTGCCCCCTTCCAACAACTATCTCTTCTCCATTTCTACGATTTTGCTATTTCATGAAGAATATGGGTAGAGTGTTCTGCTGTACCGAGCACGTAACCCTTTGGGACAGGCTTTTTTCCCACTCAGTATAAATCTCTAAAGATTCATATAAGCTGTATCAGTGGCTCCTTGCTTTTTAATGCTGAACAGCATTTTCATGGTATGGATAAGTACAGTTTGTTTAGCCATTTCACCATTAAAGGTCATCTGGGTTCTTCCCTGTTTGGCTACTATGAATAAACATGTGAATGTTTTGTAGATGCTCTTTACCAAGTTGAGGAAGTTTCCCTCTATTCCTATTTTTCTGAGAGTTTTCAATTATGAATGTCCAACTCTCTGAAGTGTTTTTTCTGCATCAATTAGTATCTTATGTGATTTTTCTTCTATCACCCTTTGACAGGGTGTTTTGGAGTTTTGCAATTACAAATTCAATTTCCTTAACAGTTATAGAGCTATGATCCATTTCCTATTGAGTGGCTTATGGTGGCTTGTGTTTTTTGAGGAATTGGCACATTTCATCTAAGTTGTCAAAATTATGGGTGGAGAGCTGTTTGTAGTTTTCCCTTATTGTCCTTTTGATGTCTGTGGGGTCTGCAATGATACCGATTATTCATGTCTGACATCTGGTCATTTGTGTCTCTTTTTCTTTGCCAGTCTTGCTAGATGTTTGTCAATTTTATTTATCTCTACAGAGACCCATTCCTTGTCTCATTGTTTTCTCTATTGTTTTTCTGTTTTCAATTTCATTCATTCATGCTCTTATCTTCATTATTTCCTTCCTCTACATTATTTTGCCTTCTTTTTTAGTTTTTTGAAATCGGAGCATAGATAATTTATTTTAGACATTTCCTCCTTTCTAATGTATGCATTTGGTGTTATAAATTTCCCTCTCAGCATTGGCTTAGCCATGCCCCACATGTTTAATATGTAGCATTTCATTTTCATTTAGTCAAACACATTTTTAATTTCCCTTGAGACCCATGGATTATTTAGAAGTGCCTGTATGATTTCAGTGTCTTAAATTTGCTGAAGTTTGTCCTATGGCTCAGGACATACAAGTGTACTTGAAAATTTTCATTAAAAAAATAAAACAGAATTAAAAGATAATACAAATATTTCCATGAACTTTTTAAAGTATCCTCGTAATCTATCTTGGTATGGTATCTATGGCCACGGAACAAATATGTACACTGCTGTTGCTGGGTAGAGTGTTCTGCTGTACCGAGCACGTAACCCTTTGGGACAGGCTTTTTTCCCACTCAGTATAAATCTCTAAAGATTCATAAAAGCTGTATCAGTGGCTCCTTGCTTTTTAATGCTGAACAGCATTTTCATGATATGGATAAGTACAGTTTGTTTAGCCATTTCACCATTAAAGGTCATCTGGGTTCTTCCCTGTTTGGCTACTATGAATAAACACGTGAATGTTTTGTAGATGCTCTTTACCAAGTTGAGGAAGTTTCCCTCTATTCCTATTTTTCTGAGAGTTTTCAATTATGAGTGTTCAACTCTCTGAAGTGTTTTTTCTGCATCAATTAGTATCTTATGTGATTTTTCTTCTATCACCCTTTGACAGGGTGTTTTGGAGTTTTGCAATTACAAATTCAATTTCCTTAACAGTTATAGAGCTATGATCCATTTCCTGTTGAGTGGCTTATGGTGGCTTGTGTTTTTTGAGGAATTGGCACATTTCATCTAAGTTGTCAAAATTATGGGTGGAGAGTTGTTTGTAGTTTCCCCTTATTGTCCTTTTGATGTCTGTGGGGTCTGCAATGATACCCATTATTCATGTCTGACATCTGGTCATTTGTGTCTCTTTTTCTTTGCCAGTCTTGCTAGATGTTTGTCAATTTTATTTATCTCTACAGAGACCCATTCCTTGTCTCATTGTTTTCTCTATTGTTTTTCTGTTTTCAATTTCATTCATTCATGCTCTTATCTTCATTATTTCCTTCCTCTACTTTATTTTCATTTATTTTGCCTTCTTTTTTAGTTTTTTGAAATCAGAGCATAGATAATTTATTTTAGACATTTCCTCCTTTCTAATGTATGCATTTGGTGTTATAAATTTCCCTCTCAGCATTGGCTTAGCCATGCCCCACATGTTTAATATGTAGCATTTCATTTTCATTTAGTCAAACACATTTTTAATTTCCCTTGAGACCCATGGATTATTTAGAAGTGCCTGTATGATTTCAGTGTCTTAAATTTGCTGAAGTTTGTCCTATGGCTCAGGACATACAAGTGTACTTGAAAATTTTCATTAAAAAAANTATATATATTTATATTATATATATATATGGAACACTTTATATTTTGATTAGATTCTTTTTCTTGATGATGTTGTCGAGTTCTTCTGTATCCTTACAGATTTTCTGACAGTTGTTCTATCAGTTGTTGGGAGAGCGCTGTTGAAGTCTCCAACTATAATTGTGGATTCGTCTATTTCTCCTTTTGGTTCTATTAGTGTTTGCTTCATATATTTGGCCACACTGTATTTTTGTGTATATGCACTTAGGATTTTGATGCCTTCCTGGTAGATTGACCCTTTTTTAAATTATACAATGTCCCTAGATTGACCTCTTTTTTCATTATGCAATGTTACTCTCTGTCTCTGGTAATGTTTTCTCTAAAGATTACTTTCTCTGACATTGTTATTGCCACTGAAACTCTCTTTCATTTAGTGTTTGTATCATATACCTCCTTCCCTATGTGTCGTATTACTCTCCTCTGTATGTAACATAATTGTGTGACATATTTTGTCTACATACATTTAGAATCACTTCAGAAACTTTTACAGTTTTTGCTTCAACTGCCAAACATAATTTAGGAAACTCAAGAGGAAAGAGAAGTCTTTTGTATTTTTCCATATTTTATCATGTTTTTTCTTCCTTCCTGATTTTCCCCAATTATTTCTTTCATTGTTTCCTTTATGTTAAGAGAAATTCCTTAGGCATTCTTTTAGGGTAGGTCTTCTGGGGACAAATTTTCTTAGTTTTCCTTCATATTAGAATGTTTTGATTTCCTCTTGATTCCTGAAAGGATTTTTAGCTGGATATAAAATTTGGGGTTCCCAGTTAGCACTTAGTTTTCTTTTAGCACTTGAAAACTAATGTGCCACTTCCCGCTAGTCTGCCTGGCTTCTAATGAGAAATCCACTGCCTTTCAGATTGTTTTTCCCTTACACATAAGGTATCACTTTTATCTCAGTATTTCAAGAATTTTTCTTTTCTTTTGTTTTCATAAGTTTAGTTGTGATGTGCTTTGGCACATATTTCTGTCTCTTTTTTTTTTTTTTTTTTTTTCCTATTTTAACTTTGCTTGACTTCGTGAATCTGTAGGTTCATGTTTCTTGCTAAATTTGGGAAGTTTTCAGCCATTATTTCTTGAAGTGCAGTACTTTTTCAAGCCTAACCTCACTCTTCTCTCCTTCCGGACCCCAGTGACATTAATGTTAGATCTTTTTTTATAGTACCACGTAGTACCATAGGTCACTAAGACTCTTCTTCTTTTTCCTTTTTTTTTTTCCTTTTAGTCTAGTTTTTGCATTGTTCAGATTGGGTAATTTCTACTGCTCTATCTTCAAATGTATGGATTCTTTCTTCTGCCCCCTCTATTCTGCTGCTGAGCCCAAACATTCTTTTAAAAACAAACAAAAAAAATGTCAGTTACTGTACTTTTCAATTCTAAATTTTCCATTTGATTCTCTTCATATCTTTTATTTCTTTGCTGAGACTTTCTATTTTTCCATTTTTTTGGGAGTGTTCCTCATTTCTCATTAAAGCATTTTTGGCAATGGTTACTTTAAAGTTCTCTGAAGAACAATTCCAACATTTCTGCCATCTCAGTGTTGGCATCTATTGATTGTTTTTTCTCATTCACTTTGAGATCTTCCTGTTCCTTGGTGTGATTACTGATTTTCTATTGAAACCTGGATATCTGGTACTGTATGTTATGAGAATCTGGATGCTGAACCTTCTGTTTTAGCTTGTTTATTTTGATATTTCTGTGATAGCGATGTGGGGAGGGTGCTACCTTATTACTGCCAAAGTTGGGGTAGAAGTCTCAGTACCCCACTGGGCTCCTATTGACCCTAGAGGAGGGAATGCCTCATTAATACTTGGTGAGGGTGGGGGTTTTAACTAGGTGGTGGCCTCCACTAATACCTCCCTGGCTGGGAGGGATAGAAGTGCCTCATTACTGCTCCCCAGATTGTCTACACTGACAGCTCACAGATGGAGTGGCCTCATTACCACAGGACAAGGATGAAATTTCTGACTCTCCACTGGGCATCTTCTGATGCCACTCCAGTGGGAAGGGAGACCAGTACCTTGTCACTGCTAGGTGGGGTAGAAGTCCAAGTTGACGGTCAGCCTCCCACTTGCTTAAATGGCCTAAAATTTGCTTGAGATTATCCATCTTTCCTCCTTTCTTTGTATTATTTCTTTTAAAATAAAGTTCTCTTTTCTTCTTGTTTCATATACGGAGTGTACTCCAATCTTTCTGATTCTGAACTCAAAATTCTAACTGTTCAAAGTTTTGAGGAAATGAACACATTTCTCTTTAAGAAAACCTAGAAAGCTTTTATAAATTGATATTGATAACTTATACTTCTTTTTTTCCATAAATTTTTATATATTCCCTACAGAAATGATCCCATACCTACAGTTCCATGGAAAGTCTCTATTTATAAGAGGATTTTACAAAACAATTCATGCTAATACATAATCAATCAATAGTGAGAAAAGTTTCTTTTTCTTGAGTATCTGTTATCCTCTGTCTTCGT
>NW_007732556.1:51726-53027 GCF_000696425.1 Galeopterus variegatus | reverse complement strand
TAATCAATCAATAGTGAGAAAAGTTTCTTTTTCTTGAGTATCTGTTATCCTCTGTCTTCGTATTTCTGCTATTTACTTATTTTAAAACACTTAATATTTTTTTGATTCTGCTATGGATCCATTCTAAGTTGAGTCTTGGCATCTTAGAAGTTGTAATTTGTGAAACCAGCTAGCATGTTCCCAATTAGATCTCTTGGTGAAGTAATGGTATGACTTAGTTTTATGAAGATGGTTTGTCACTATGGCCCTAGATAATATTTTTTTCTGTTCCAAATATACATGTACCTAAGCTTTACAGGAGGACATAACATTTTGTATATTCTACACATAATTTATTCTAAGTAATTCTAAAAATTTGTGCTGGAAAAATCAAGTGAAATATAACTCTGGAAAGATAATAAAGATATTATTATTAGAAACCACATAGATGGTTGTAGCTTGACTAAACAACTTTTAAAACAAGCAAAAATACCATTAAGAATCGTTAGATACGTTCCATATTTGTGAAAGAAGAAATACTGTAAATTTTATTATTTCATGCCTTAAGAATTTTACCCCAATTTATTATAAATAATATAAAGCAAATAAGGAACTATAAATCAAACTAGATTTGTGGGAAAATGCAGTTAGGATTTGCCTGAATGGTGGGGGCAATCTGTAAACCAATTAGGAAGAATGGATGTTGCAGCAGAATGCTTTTAATAAAATCTAATGCACTTGGGATCCATGATATTGAATGCGGTTTAAAATTACTACAGATGACAGAGCACTACATTTACCGAATGTGCTGTAATGAATTTAGGACTTAGATCACAGTATCTGTCATATGGTCAGAAAACTAACAATAACAAGTAAGAAGCAATTTAAAGCTCTCTAAAGGTCTTCGGCATATAGTTTAAAATTCTATTTTTATTATTTTTATTCTTTAGCATGAACTGGAGTTGCTAAAAAAAAGACTTACTTCAAATGGGAAGTCTACATTGTGTTATTCTAATTGGTTTATTTAGACAACTCACTAAAGCATTGAAACAAAAAGATGCAAAGACATTAATTTCCTATTTTTATCGGTTTTGACCTGAAATTTTGATTCATGAAAACACTGTCATTATGCAGCTGGTGGGCAGGACTTGCACTGTCTCTGAGTCATGCAGGCCCTTACTTGTTTGTCACAGGACTGGATCAGCCCAGACTTCTGTGTAAGAAGTATTGCCATTTAGTGTCTGCCCCATTTGCCGATTGTAATTTTTTTTTTTTTTTCCTTTTTTTTGTCTTTTTTCGTGACCGGCAACGGATCGCAACCC
>NW_007732556.1:49006-50317 GCF_000696425.1 Galeopterus variegatus | reverse complement strand
TCCTTAAAAATCAGGCACTACAGGTTAAGAGTGGGTGGCAGGGAAAACTTCAAGTGATGTGGGTCGCCTATTTTAGGAAGATTATTCTGCCATGATCTAACACGATGGACCGGAGTCAGGAGAACATCGATTCAAGAGGAGCAGTCTGGCCTTTAGGGCAGTGGTCCCAGTATGATATGGCAAAGGCCTTAAATTAGGGTGGCATCAGGAATAATAACAAAACCCCCTCACAGTGTGTTCATTGCTTTCCTGACATTACAGGCATCGATTTTCAACAACATTGCATGACATAATTTGACAGACAAGAAATTGAAGAGGTCAAAAAACCTGCTGGAAATCACAGAGTTAGCATATATTAGAAAAGACATTCAAATCCCAATATCTTTATCTTTGTAGGATATGTCCTCCATCACTGTACTAGAAGGTTAGATTTAGGCAAAAACATCTGCAGGAGAATTACTGAGGACACATGAATGATGCAGAGATGAGACTGGGATACTAAGACTGTAAAGTAACAAATAGTCTATTTGTTTAAATTGTGTAAATAATAAGAAACTGCAGAATATTTGGAGAAAAATCTTATTAAATCACTTATAATTCCGCTACCTATTAATAATTTTGTGCTTTCTCCTCTAATCTTTCCAAAACTGTACATACTGCAAACACCATATTTTCACATTCTATGTCATTTCCATTTAGCACACCTTTTTACTTAGTAGTAATAGGTTTTGAGGTTGCTATTGATATCAAAATTTCATTTTTTGTGGCTAACTATTATTCCACCAACTATTGGCAATTATATTTGGAATTTATATTATTTCCTTTCTTGCCTATTATAATTATGTTGTTATAAATNGGCGGGAGCGCCGCCGCGCTCCCAAGCGCCGCACTGTAGCAGTGCGCCACCGGGCCGGCCCGTAATTATTTTAATACATAAGAAATTTTGCAATAGCTAAGGTCTCCAAATGACCAGGAATATGCTTACCAAATTATTACAGTAAGAAAAATTTATTGTTATAGAAGATGGGGCACCTCAACATTAAGAAATGTGAGCTGATATTACCAAGTAAAGGGATTACAGCAAGCTTTAACAATCTAATAATTTAATGATATGATAATATATTATTATAGTAATAGCCAGAAAAGATATGAACCTTATTTCTTAAACATATGATATATATATATATATACACACATATAAAAACATACATATTTCAATAAATATATATAGAAATAAACATACTATGGAGTCCTTAAAAATCAGGCACTACAGGTTAAGAGTGGGTGGCAGGGAAAACTTCAAGTGATGTG
>NW_007732556.1:45625-47343 GCF_000696425.1 Galeopterus variegatus | reverse complement strand
GTGTATGTCTTTTCCGCATGAATATCAATTTGTATGAGCTCTTTATATTGAAGGATATTAAGTACTGGTTGTGTTACTGAAACTATCTCCTTATTATCTTTGTTTTTCACTTTATGTATTTAGCATTAAAAGGTTTTTTTTTTTTTTTTTTAGAAAAGTCTCTTTCTTTTCATGAATTGCTCTTTTTGCCTCCAGCTTTGCTTTCTCTGGATCATTCCTCTGTGTGCTGCACAATGAATACTCTAATAGACTAATTAAATCGTATCTCTCATCTGCCTAAAATCCATAGATGATTTCCCATTGACGTGCTACGCAAAGACAAGCGCAAGCTGACTGTTGACCTCTCTAGTCATTTCTGCACGGGCCCCCGAGCGTAAGTCACACCACAGTACTAGCAGTTTCAAATACGTGCTGCTCCTTTTTGGTCTCCATGATTTTGCTGTTCTGTCAGCCTGTAATTCTCCCTCATGCCCTCACTGCTTTCTCTCTTTCCTTTTCTGCTGAATAACTATTAATCACCTTCAAGATTCAACAGGAACCTTACTTCTTCTAAGAAACCTTTCCTAACCAGCCCCAGCCCTACACTGGAGCACCTTGGACCCTTCTTCGTGTTAGGCTTACAATGCTTGCACGATAAACAACTAGACACCTGGACAACCTGTATAGAGATTATTAGGGAGGTCTGGCCTATTGATAAAGTTTGGCTGTGATCAAGTGGTAGGTGCAATCTATGAAAATTGGCAACATTTCTCAAAGGAAGAGCATATAGTGGAAAAAATGCTGAGAACCCAAGACATTACCTGGATATTTAACAATAAGTGGATTATGCAGAAGAACAGGAGGAATAGTCAGAATGGTAGCAAGGAAATAGAGAAGGGATAGTGTCAAAAGAATCAACGAATGAGAGAGATAAGTTTTTGGCTTGTTTGTTTAATGACACAGGGAGGTAAATTAAGAAGAGGACTGAAAGTATTCATCTGGAAATTAAAAAGCGATAGTGGCAGAACGGAGTGGAAGCCAGACGGTAGTGCATTGGGAATGAATAGGGACTATGAAAGTGGAGCTGGATACATTCCTGCTCCATGGGATGTGAAAATATGAGCTGCTAGCAAGGTGTGATTGCTGAAGTAGGGCGAAGTTAATGGTAATTGGAAATGGGGAAAGAAGAAAACCAATAGACGATAATACTGTAATTCATAAATTATTTAATCGCTTCTGGAATTGGAATGAATTTTAGAATTGAAGACATATGCATAACTAATATACTTATGTAAAATGGCCAGAGCGACTAGTGAAGTACAAAATAGGTTTTGCAGTGTTAGAAACTCATAAATACAAATTTAGGTCCTACGGCCACATAAACTAAAATATGTCTTAGAAACAAAGTTAAGAAATTAGCTCTAAAATGGATTGTACCTATATCATTGCTGTAGATCAGACGCCTCCCCATCCTCATTGAGGCTTAAACCCCATTGTAACTGCTGAGGGTGGGCAATCCTGTTATGTAATTGAAAGGTGGGGTCTTGAAGAGGTGATTACATTATAGGACCATACTGTAGTGAATGGATTAATAACAGTGGTCAGGGGGGTGGTTCTGAGGGCTTTAAAAGAAGATTGGGTGAGGAACTATCTCTTTCTGCTCCACCGTTTTCTGCCTTGTGAGACCCCTGCATTGCTGTAAAGCCACCACCAAAGAAGACCCTCACCAGATGTGCTCC
>NW_007732556.1:29412-44466 GCF_000696425.1 Galeopterus variegatus | reverse complement strand
AAAAAAAAAAAAAAGTGATTGAGAATATCCTCCAGAATCTGCAATAGAAAAAGTATATGATAAGTACCACGAAAATATATATAGGATTCCACACTTCAGAAGATAAATCCCTTGGGTTAGAAGGCATTGTCCTTTTCATTAGCAAATGTTACTCAGCCTTTACAAAGTCTGTGCACTTTTCAGTGGATCCAGGCAGTAATATATTGTGATTTTCTATAAATCTGAATTTTGTACAATTTTAATGAGAAATAATAATTATCAGAGAATTATATTGCTATTCCCTAAATTTGTCTATTTGCAACCTTTGTAGTTATTAATGCTTAAATCAGAATTATTTTGTCTGAATTTTCTATACACTTTTTAGATTTAAGTAATTATTAATTATCACCACAATATAATAACAAAAAATTCACTATTGATAAGATCAATACTTTTTTTTTCTCTTCTATGTGAAATCTCTTACAATAAAATCCACACTTTCTGGGCCAGCCCGGTGGCGCACTGCTACAGTGCGCCGCTTGGGAGTGCGGTGGCGCTCCCGCCGAGGGTTTGGATCCCACATACAGACCGGTTCCCGCTCACTGGCTGAGCGAGGGGCGGGTGCAGCACCGAGGGTTGCGATCCCGTTGCCAGTCCCGGTCCGGTACGGGCGCGACACTGAGGGTTGCAGTCCGTTGCCGGATACGAAAAAAGACAAAAAGGAAAAAAAAAAAAATCCACACTTTCTATCTTGAAATTCATTTGTTCAACTGGGAAAATCTGGCTGAAAATCTAAGGCCTCTGTGGTGCTTAAATGAAGTAATTTAAATTAGTCTGAAGTACTTGCAGAGACCAGTTTAAATATGATTAGCATAAATAAAACTAAAATTAATATTGGGGGCTGGCCCGGTGGCGCACTGGAGAGTGTGCCGCTTGGGAGTGCGACGGCACTCCGCCGAGGGTTCACATCCCATGTGGAGACCGGTTCCCGCTCACTGGCTGAGCGTGGTGCGGGCGCAACACCGAGGGTTGCGATCCTGTTACCGGTCAGTAAAAAAGACAAAAAGGAAAAAAAAAATAATATTGGTGTATATTATAATGTTACATTTAAAATGGCATTGTCATTTGATGGTTATAAAAAAATAAATAACTTCTAATGCAGTTTTTCAGATAGGTAGAATGAGAAAGACATAGTGTTATCAGTATAAGATAGCAATACTTAGTAAAATGGCAGATATTTCAATTAAAAACCTTAGAAGACTTTGGTACTGGACTTAGCTTCTCTGCTTGACAGTACATTATACCATGATGGTTTCCAAGAGGACTTACGGTAGCTCATGGGGATGCATGCGGTACAGAGGACAGCACCATACAGCGTGGATGGGCTGCCACGCAGCACAGGCGAGTCATTGAACCCCTTTCAGCCTCACCTTCCTCATGTGTCAAATTAAAAAATTTTACAGGCTGACCTCTTAGATTCCTTCTACACTTCTACAACCTCATATGTTTTTTATTAATTCAACAAATATTGAGGATATGCAATATTATCAGAGAATTCATACAACTTTAAAGCTAAGAGGAACCTTAAAGAACATATCAGCTCTTTGCTTTATACTTGATAAACTGAAATCCAAAGGGGCTATGGGAACATATCCCAATTTAAATTTAAAGGCATATTTTTCTCAACTTTATTATTTAATAATTCCTCCTTTTCATAGATACCAGACTTCTTTCAGGCTAGGATCCAATAACATAAATGTATAGCCCACTTGATTTAAAAATGCTTCTGCAAGAAATATTTGACACAAGGAAGTCCCAAAGATTGCTGTATAAATTATGGTTATGTCAGTTTACATTTATAACTAAATTAGAAGACATTTGAAACTAAGATTTTATTTAAAAATGTCATCTTTATTGTCTTATATTGTCCTGAAAGCAATAGTTAAATAACAGGCAGTAGTGGTCCTTTAAATTCTCTATGGCAGGAGAGAAAGAGAAGATTGACAGCCTTTCCTAACAAAATGAGATGCAACGATCAAATGATAAGAAAGAAATCTTGGTAGTTAAAGGCTAAAAAAATTTACTTAAAAGCTTCCCTCTTCTTGCAGTTAAATATAGAAAAAGGTCACATATTTAAGTGTCCAAGTGTGGTTCTTGCTATCAACTTGTCTCCAGAGAGTCATCAGACACTTCAATTTAAACTATGCTATTTAGCATCTGTCCTGTAGAACTGATAAAATGCCTGAATGACTGAGACAGCTTGGCTAATACACTGTCACACCTGACGCTAAGGCTGAAGAAATGAGAGAGCTAAATGTGAAAGGAGAATATAAATTGGCAAGAGTTTAAAATATAGTCTATTCCAACACCTTTAATGTTGAAGCATAATAAATAGTTTATATGGAAACATATATCTTCTGTGTCTTACAACAGAGTTATTTCTTACTGGATAATTAGAGTAAAAAGGTTATTTTTGCATATGTGGGTATCACCATCCACATCTTGCATGTCATAAATATTTTAATAGAAAATCTGAAAATCCTTGTGTCTAATGATGAAAACTGATATTCTCCAGAAAGAAGTAGCTATTTAATAAAAAATGAGTTTTAGAACTGTCTGCAATAAAAAAAAGTTTATATTTGTAAAAAAGAGTTCTATTTTCCCATCAATCTACTGGATTCTTCTAAAATAAAGTACTTTGAAAATTCATATAATTTACAGAGGTATTAAATACGCTGATTATGATTTAGAAACTCTAATGATTGGATAAAGGAAAAAAAATGTACAAAAAGATATGTCACACATATAAAGCACATTACAACCCACCCAGGAGATAATATAATATGGAACATTAGACTAGACTCCTACTAGTCTGAGTTTTTCTACCATGGTTTCCACCAGTGTTCATTCAACCATGAAAGAAATGTTGAGAATGTGAAAGGAGAGGAAGAAATGGACATGTACCTAAATAGCATGTTGCCTACCCTAATAAAGAAACAATGCATCCTTCACTATTCAGATGTAAAGTGTTTCTATTATCATTTACTTTTTATTTATATTTTTTAGTAAATATGCTTTTTTCCCAAACCAAGATCTTCATTTGTGAAAGCTGGCTGAAGTTAGGTCAGCTTGTGGCAAAAATAAAGCCAACTAGTCCACATGGAGATTAAGCTCTTGACGCTTTTTTCCCAAACCAAGATCTCCATTTGTGAAAGCTGGCTTAAGTTAGGTCAGCTTGTGGCAAAAATAAAGCCAACTAGTCCACATGGAGATTAAGCTCTTGACTGCTCCTCCACTCACAAGACTGACTTGGCCATGTGTCTACAAGTCCCAATCAGACACCCACAACCCAAGGACCCAGAAGCTTTATTAATAGCATCCTTTACATTCAGAAGTTTTCCTTCTTGCATAACCATGGCTTATTTTGGATGTATGCATATTGGTTACATGACTATAATAGAATCTGTAAGCATGGTTTGAAATATGTTAGATATTAGAATTTTATACAAGCATCCCATACACTTGTACAGGTAATTTACACACACACACACACACACACACACACACACACACACATTGAGTCAGTGAGGCTGACTCATATGTCTTTACTTTGAAATATGTTACTGTATCTGTGTTTTAAATATACAAAGACACATGAATAACCACAAACAAGAAGCCCTGACTTTAAANGCAATAAAAAAAAGTTTATATTTGTAAAAAAGAGTTCTATTTTCCCATCAATCTACTGGATTCTTCTAAAATAAAGTACTTTGAAAATTCATATAATTTACAGAGGTATTAAATACGCTGATTATGATTTAGAAACTCTAATGATTGGATAAAGGAAAAAAAATGTACAAAAAGATATGTCACACATATAAAGCACATTACAACCCACCCAGGAGATAATATAATATGGAACATTAGACTAGACTCCTACTAGTCTGAGTTTTTCTACCATGGTTTCCACCAGTGTTCATTCAACCATGAAAGAAATGTTAAGAATATGAAAGGAGAGGAAGAAATGGACATGTACCTAAATAGCATGTTGCCTACCCTAATAAAGAAACAATGCATCCTTCACTATTCAGATGTAAAGTGTTTCTATTATCATTTACTTTTTATTTATATTTTTTAGTAAATATGCTTTTTTCCCAAACCAAGATCTTCATTTGTGAAAGCTGGCTGAAGTTAGGTCAGCTTGTGGCAAAAATAAAGCCAACTAGTCCACATGGAGATTAAGCTCTTGACTGCTCCTCCACTCACAAGACTGACTTGGCCATGTGTCTACAAGTCCCAATCAGACACCCACAACCCAAGGACCCAGAAGCTTTATTAATAGCATCCTTTACATTCAGAAGTTTTCCTTCTTGCATAACCATGGCTTATTTTGGATGTATGCATATTGGTTACATGACTATAATAGAATCTGTAAGCATGGTTTGAAATATGTTAGATATTAGAATTTTATACAAGCATCCCATACACTTGTACAGGTAATTTACACACACACACACACACACACACACACACACACAGAGTCAGTGAGGCTGACTCATATGTCTTTACTTTGAAATATGTTACTGTGTCTGTGTTTTAAATATACAAAGACACATGAATAACCACAAACAAGAAGCCCTGACTTTAAAAAGGAAATATAGGAGGTTTGGAGAAAATGCTCTCCTTTCCAGCTTCCTTTAGTACCTTGCTACCTAACAAGTACCAAACCTCAAAAGTTAATATGATTTCTAGTATGAACATTTCCCCTTTTTTCCTTTTATTCTGGAAATCATATAAATGTGATGAATTAAATCAAAATAAAAACAAACCATAAACTTCATTTGCTGTAAAATTAGGAGAATAATTGATCACTAAAAGCAGCTAGAATAAGGCACAAGTTATGTGGGAAGAAAGAAAGAGATAAAATATGGTAAGTGATGACGAAGATCATTGATGGAGTCTAAAAAACACCAGAAAAAATTTATTTCTGGTAAGGAAGATCCCATGAAGGCCAAAATTTGTTTCTTATTTGCAAAAACAGGTGCACATAGGGCTTGGAGCAGAAGTCCTTTCATATCCAGTTGGAGGTCAGAGAGGATAAAGAGTTTGGATTAAGAAGCTAGAAAGATTCTACTCTCTACCAAGATGGAGAAAGTTACTTCAAATTAGGGTCCAGAAAAAGACAGCTCATCCAATAATGAGTATTAAATGGAACTAGCACAGCATCATAACAAAGACACTCTAAGAAAAGCTATGTATAGAAGAGCAGCAAAACTTACCACTTGATGAAAAATGCCATGCAGAATGAAACACTGTGACCAAATACCTTGCCAAGAATTTTTAAGTTTCGCTGAATTTTTATGGAAGAATACCAAAAAAGCAGAAATTCAAAAATTATGACAGAGAAGAGATGGAGATGTAATAGAAGATAAAACATAAACTGGCAGAACTCTGAAAACATGTAAAAATAAAAACTCAAAATAAAAAGATGAAACTGGAAGCAGCAAAAGGGAAAAGACACATTGCAAAAATACCGAAGATACAGGTTACTGACATGAGAAAATGAATAAGGTAATAGAGAAGTAAAGTCTAGCAGAGTAGATTTACCTTATCATAACTGAGGTCCCCAAGAAAGAATTCAAAACAATGGAGAAAAACCTCAAATATTTAAAAATACAGTTTTAAAAAACCAATTTTTTTTTTTGAAATACAAGAGCTACCTACTTGAAATAAAGGTAGCACTGTAGAAATTTTTTCCTGAAAAAAAAAATAACTCTGTGGTGCATGGAAAATTAAAGCAAAAAAAAAAAAAAAATCACCCCAAGACATGAAGAACTCATTAACTGGTATTGAGACATGTGGTAGTGAACTTATCAGAATGAAAAAAAATAAAAGGTTCTTTGTATAGCTAACTAAAACCATCAGATCACTTGTAAGAGTTAGGATGACTTCATAGTCCGTTCAATATCTCATGCCAGAAGAAAACGTAAACCCTGTGAGGTTCACAAGAAAGAGGAAGCCAAAGTATATATTTCCAGGAAAACTGTCCTTCAAGTATAAAGTTTACAGATAAATAGTTTAAGAAATTCAAAAATTAAAAGAAAAATGTTGCAATGAACCACAGTTGAGGAAACTCCTTGAAAGCAAACTTGAGACTCAAGAGAGGACTGGGAAAACTTTTTTAAAAGGACTGTGTTGAGCATACAAATCACTATTGCACTCATAATTTAGTGTCTGCTTTAGGGTGACAGTATAGAATGTAAATGATACCTTTCATATGCAAATGATACAAGTACCACAAATTGGGAGAGAGATGAGAAAGAAGGTGGGAGATAGAGGAAGTTTGCTCTTTGCTTCATCTCTTATCACTGGGAGTCAAAGGGCATCATTTAGACCATGTAACTACGTTTAACTTGATCAAGGTAAGCACCAAGAAAAGTGTAATTATTGACTAAAATCAGATGGTGCTGCAGAAGGAATAGAAAATATGTTAATTGTTTTAATTGCTCATAGTAGGGAATTAATAGCTATTGTATAAAAAATAGAGGACCATGAAAACAAACAAACAAAAAAAATGCGCATACTCTTTCATGTACACACAAGCAAAGAAAACAGACCACAGAGAAAGATAAAAGTGGAAAGCATTACAAAATAGTTTCATAGAACCCAGACAAAACATTTCAGCTATCAATAAATGTAAAAGGATTAAATAAACTCCCAGCTTGGATCACAAAAGAAAACACATCCTTAAGCTAAAAGAAAGTGACTCAAAGAGATTGAAATAAAGAGGTAAATGAAAATCTACCAAGAAAATAAAATTTAAAATCCTTAACCTCAGTACCACGTTTATTGGGAAAATACAATGTACATCTAATAAAGCCAAGAATAAGATAAGAATGCCTTCTATTGCTCCTAATATTTAACATTATTTAATGTTTTATTGGAGGTACTAGCCAATACAAGTAGGAAAGAGGAAAAAAAAAAAGAAGAGGTAAAAAAATTAGGGAGGGGTAAGATAAAACAGTAAGTCTTTGAAGATTTTATGATTAATACATCCAGAAAACCCAACTGAAAATCAACTGAAAATTGACAAACAATATAGAAACTTAGTGGAATGGATTGAATTATGTCCTCCCAAAACTCACTGAAACTTGAATTGTGTCCCCCACTTTTATGTATTAGAAACTTAGCCCCCACCATGACTGTTAAGATAGCGAGAAATCCTACTATGGTAATTGAGAGGTGGAGCATTGAAGAGGTGACGGAATTTTAGGATCACGCAATAGTGAATGGATTAAAATGGAGGTCAGGGGGGTGGTTCTGGGGGCTTTGAAAGAAGAGGAGAGTCTGTCATTTCTCTCTCTGCTCTCTCTGCTTCCACCATCCAGCAATGTGATACCCCTGGGTCAGTGTCACTACCACTTGGGACTCTGGACTTCCCAACCTTAGAAACTGTAAGCAATAAATTTCATTTTCTTACAAAGTACCCAGTTCCATGTATTTTGTTATAAGTAACAGAAATGGACTAATATGCTTAGTAAGGTACTCACATGTGAAATTAATATACAGAAATCTATAGTTTTCATATAAAAATGTCACAACTAATTAGAAGATATAATAAAAGAAAAGAGACCCCGATTACAAGAACAACAAAAATAAAATACATGGAAAAAGTAATAAGAAATGTGCAAGACCTACTTGATGAAACTTTAAAATATGACTGAAAGATACAAAGAAGACTTGAAAAATTAGAAAGCACATTTTTGTGAAAGATTACACATCATTACATATCATGAAATAGTCAATTTTATGAAGTTAGTTTATAAACTCAATGTAATTCCAATAAAAATACAACCTGGTTTCTCTTTACAGAAATAGGATGATTCTACAGTTAATATTTAATAAGAAACAAAGAAAATTAGTCATAAAATCTCCAAAAACAAAATCAGTGTGTACAGGTACAAGAACAGAAGGCCACTGGAACAGGAATCTAGCTATAGCCAAAATAATTATGCACAAAGGTAGACCTCAAATCAGTGTGGGAAACATGGACAATCCAGGTGTTGGGACACATGGGTAGCCATCCTTGAAAAGTAAAATTGGATAGATTCTTCCCAATTTTCAACAGAATTAGTTCCATAACCCCTGCCCCCACAAATGTTAAATGAAAAAGAAGAAAGAAGGTGTGCTACAAAGAGTCCATACAGTGGCATCCGACACTTTACACGTCCAATTCTTCTCTGAGGTCCTCTCCTACTTTCCCTGCAGTTCACTCTGCACCAACCACAGTTGCTTCCCTTAAACATACCAGGAGCATTCTCCCAGATGTTTGTTTGACTCACGCCCTTTGCTCTTTTGAGTGTCTGCTCAAGGAGATCTACCATAACCATCCCATGTAACATAGTCTCCCCACCTTGGACTCCAAATCTCCTTACCTAGCTATACTTTTTCTTTTTTCCATAGTATTCATTCCCTTCTAATATACTATAGAATGCATTTATAATGCTTATTGTTTATTATCTTCCTACCTGAGCTGAACTATAAACTCTATAAGGGGTCATTGTTTGTTTTGTTTCTTGTTAGATTAATAGTGCCTGGTACAGAATAGGTGTTTAATAAATATTTGTTGAATGACTGCATGAATTAATTTGATCATATGGTAGAGGTGGCATTGCTGATGGATGGAGAAAAGCTGTATTCAAAACACAGTGCTAGGATAATTGTATATTTATGCAAAAAGTAAAATTATATCTTTACCTCACACCATACATAAAATTCAATTCTGTGTGATTAAAAGACTTAAACATTAAAGGCAAAACCATACAAATATTAACAAAAATGCAGGAAAAATGTCTTTATAATTTTGGTATAGGAAAGGATTTCTTAAGGAATAAAAAAAGCACAAACTAGAGAAAAGGCTTCAAATTGAAACATTGATTGTACATATTTCTGGGGTACAGAGTTATATTTCAATACACGTATACAATGTGCAGTGATCAAATCAGGGTAGTTAGCATATGCATCATCACAAAAATTTATTGTTTCTTTGTGATGAAAACATTTAAGCTCCTTCTACCAATTTGAAAACATACAGTGAATCATTGTTAATTATAGATGCCTTGCACTACTGTACTCCACTAGAACTTATTTTTCCTATCTAGCTATAATTTTGTGTCCAACCAACCTCTCACTATCCCCCTCTCCCCGCCTCTTTTCAGCCTCTAGTAATCCCAATTCTGTTCTCTTCTCCTTTGAGGTAAACTTTTTCAGCTTCTACATGTGAATGAGAAAACGTGGTATTTCTCTCTCTGTGCCTGGCTTATTTCACTTAACATAATTTTCTCTAAGTTCATCCATGTTGCTGCAAATTCTTTTTCTATGGCTGAGTAGCATTCCATTGTGTATATAAACCACACTTTCTTTATCCAGTCATCTGTTGATGCACATTTAGGTTGGTTAAATAGAGCTGCGATAAACATGGGAGTGCAGGTGTCCCTTTTAAATGCTGATTTCCTTTTCTTGGGATATATATCCAGTAGTGGGATTTCTGGATTATATGGTAGTTCTATCTGTAGTTGTTTGAGAAACCTCGATACTGTTTTCCATAATGGTTGTACTAACTTACATTCCCACTAACAATGTATAAGAGTTCCCCTTTCTCCACATCCTCATCAGTATTTGTTACTTTTTGTCTTTTCCATAATAGCCATTCCAACTGGGGTGAGATGATATCTCACTGTGATTTTAATTTGCATTTCTCTGATGATTAGGGATGTGGAGCACTTTTTTATATACCTGTTGGCCATTTGGTTTTTTTTGTTTTTGTTTTTTTTCCTTTTTGTCTTTTTTCGTGACCGGCAACGGATCGCAACCCTCAGTGTCGCGCCCATACCGGACCGGGACCGGCAACGGGATCGCAACCCTTGGTGTTGTGCCCGCACCTCGCTCAGCCAGTGAGCGGCCGGTCTGTATGTGGGATCCGAACCCTAGGCGGGAGCGCCGCCGTGCTCCCAAGTGGCGCACTGTAGCAGTGCCCCACCGGGCCGCATATACCTGTTGGCCATTTGTATGACTCCTTTTGAAAATATCTATTCAGGTCCTTTTTCCATTTTTTAATTTGGTTATTTGTTTTTATGCTGTTGAATTGTTTGAGTTCCTTGAATATTCTGGATATTAATCCTTATCAGATGAATAGTTTGCAAATATTTTTTCCCATTGTGCAGGTTGTTTCTTTGCTCTGCTGATTGTTTCCGTTACTGTGCAGAGGCTTTACAGTTTGATATAATACCATTTGTTTATTTCTGTCCACATTAAAATTAACAATGATTGTTTATCAAGACATAATTAAAAAAAATTAAAAGGCAAACCACAAACTTGGAAGAGATATATACAATTATAAGTAGTAAATAATTAGTATCCAAAACATATAAGTACTCCAACAGATCAACAAGAAAAAGAAAAACAACTCTGCAGAAAAGCAGGCATAAATAGTAACTTAACAGAAGATTAAAACTAAATAGCCAAAAAACAAATTTAAAATGTTCAATTTTATTAATAATCACATGGGTGGAAATAGAACATTAAGAAAACATCCTTCTGCTACCAGATTTCAAAACATTCTGATACTCTGAAGAGTTAGAGAAGATACAGAGGAAGAGGAAGTCTCATTCCTGCTAGTTAGAGTGTAAACCGATACAACTACTTTGGAAAACATTTGGTATTTTCTAGTCAGGTTGCATATATAAAAACGTGTGTACCCTGTGGCCAAGCAATTGCATTCCTAGGAATCTACCCTAGAGAATCTCTTGCACATGATTATTGTTTGTAAAAGAATTTTAAAAAAATAACAATCCTTAATTAGTAGAATGGGTAAATAATTACAGCATTTCTAGAAGATGGACTGCGGTGGTAAAAACGAATAAACTACAGATTTACCAATGCACGTTCATCAAAAGGCAGCCCTTGTGTTAGGAGGAAGATCAGCTCTCCCTTGCTTGCCCTTCCTCTATGCAGGATTCAGGGGAGAGCTGACCTCAGCTCCAATTCCCCTCCCACAGTCATGACCCACCTATACATTCCGCCTTGGCACCGGCAAGACAATCTCATCATGCCCTTTAGTTTCGAGAAGACACAGATACAAGGTCGCCTTTCATTTTGTGTTCGGATTCCCTAGGGATTTTACATATCTTCTTTGCTGAACCTGTCTCTGCCTCCTCATCAAATGCTAAAATCCTTGCACTTTGCCTGTGCCACTCACTGTCAGTCACTAGGAAACCCTCTTTTACCTACCCTCCCCATCTCAAGATGTTTTCTTCACCTTGTTGTTCTAACAGAAACCTGACATTCCCCTAAGGATGCTGTCTCCCCTGCAACGTTGGTTGTTTTCTCTCTAAAACCTATTATATAACACTGGGCCTAGAGATGGAGCATTTGCCTGTTCTTCTCTGCCACTTGCAGAATGGTCTATAAGCTCTCAGTATCTATGTAGATAGTCGGACCAGTACTTAGTCCTCTCAAGTTTCTTGACCTGTTCTCTTTCAATGATCTTGACCTGCATCCTGGCCAGCCAGTTACTCTGAGTTTTATTAAAAATAAGTGCAGCCACCACACAATTTCAACTTCATGTATCCTGCTCTAAGGTTACCACTTCTTGTCTTTTTAGCTCAATCCCTCTAAAACCCTAACCCTAAAACATTCACTATAAAAATCCTAAAATGCCACTGACCTTACTGCCTATTTCTGCATTTTCTATTCAACCCAGTTTAAAGTCACAGTCAATCACTATAATCTCTCCCTTGCACTCATCCTGAACTCCCTTAACCCTCTCTTGGTTTGTTGCACTTTGCAAAATCTTAATGCTGCACAAATCAAGCTCCCTGTCAACCTTATGCTAATGCCTACGCAGTTGAATGTAGCTGGAGCAAAACAACCAATTTCACTGCACTTCCCTAAGCCATTCAATCTACTCCCCACACAGATGACTCTTTCATGTTTTTTATTCTGTCCTCAAACGCCCAACGCCCCTTCTTCATCCTCTCTCACAGCTAATGTTCTTGCTCTTACTCACAGAAGAATAGAAATAACATAAAGAGAACTGAGGTAAGCTCCCACCACCACACCCATGCACCTGAGGGCATGTGAAACATCACTCGACACCTTCCTGCCTGTGCACGTGGATGGCCTGCACCTGCCTCCCGCTGGGACTGACCCCCACCCCCACCCCCAGGTGCATCACAGCTCATTCATTCTAAAGCTTTCCATGACTGCCCCTGTTTAAAACTGCACATTACACACTATACTTCCATCTTCCTTCTAGAACAGCGTGGTGAAATTTAAACTGAAGGGATGCTATTTATTTTAAATAAACTAGATAGAGGTAAAATGCAGCTGGGTTGTGCTAGTCTGAATGGAAAAGGGACACAAGGACAAGTGACATTTATTAATTTGATGACACACATGTTTATTGAGCATTTGCTGTTGGAGGTTCCAGGCATTTAGGAGTGAACAAGATAAGTTAGAACCCTACCATCCTGGAGTTTATACTTTGGAAGGATCAGGCCATCTATAAATATGTTATTTAAAATAACACGAAAATAGCAGACATAAGAAGACATTGTTCTGACATATCTGAAAATTTGTATGTGGCACAGGGGAGGAAAAAGGGAAGAATCAAAGCGGATACTAAGATTTTGAACCTGGGACCTAATCTACACAAACTGGAAGGTTAAGACAAAGCACAAAAACTAGGAGTCAGAGTGGGGAAAAAGAGCAAACGTATCCACTGAAACCACTGCTTTTAGCTTGGCTTCCCCATCCTTGTAAACACACATGTCTACAGTCTTAAGTATCTATGTAATAGTGGTTGATTCTCAACAAATTTCACACTCAATATAAAACATATCTTGAATTGTATGAAATTATACGCATCACATACTTAAATTGAAAGCAACATGCAAATTCTACAGTAATGTGGTACATTCTAGGGGAAAAACTGGTTAGAAATATTTTTTGTTCATTTACACTAACAAAAATTCTATTACCTCTTTAAGTACATGTTTCTCCTCTAGGGAATTTTCCTGGACAATACACATAAATAAAGGGCTGAGGTTTTATAAACAATAAATCTTGCCATTTTATTTGAGCTGTCTTGTCAAATGTAACCCAATATTTTAGAAGTGTGAAGTAATTTAAAAGGCTGATTCAGATCTCTTCTGGCTTTAAGTTGTCCTTTGATACATAGCAGGATCAACACAGATCTAGATACGACTACTCTTAGAGACATTTTAATGTTAAAGCACCATGCTTTCAAAAAGCAATTTATATCTCTTCAGCCTATTTTAGAATGTATGATAAATTTTGTGCAGAGAGAAAATCAGGTTTACAAGATTTTGGGGGAAAAGATATGTATAGTAAGATTTAAAAAGGGCAGTACACATGATTAATGAACCAGAAAGATTGATTTAAGTGGAAAGATTAAAAGAATTAACTATGTATGGAATGGTTAAGCAAAAAAAAAATATAAAGGCAAATACTATTTGACTTGCTACAAAATAATATGACACCCCATTAGGACATTTAAAGCTGAACTGGAGAATAGAAAACTATACAAGAATCTATAAAGTTTATGAGCACGCCTGTCTGAATTACTTGGCTTTAAAGATATATATTTTTAAAGCCCACTTCCTGAGGTAACAGAATTGCCAATCCAGCCCCATTCCGTTCATGCCAAGATTACACAAAGGAAAAAGTAAAGATTTTTTTACAATACATATCAGATCTAAGGACACTTAAATAACATTTAGATATACTTAAGTACGTTTTGCAAATCATATGAAAGCAGAATCTCTTCGGAACACAGATACAAAAGGATTGTCTACTATTTGAGATCCAGTTCTGATATCAGTACCAGGAAGTGGTAAACCATTAATGTTAAAGGCTAATATTATGGTTACATTTTTACTCTATCTACAGATAGATATGTAGGTTTGGAGAATACGACTCGAGTCACACTAAATTACAATTGAGTTCTCCTATAATCCTTTAGTAGTTTTAAGAGTGGTTTAAATGAATTTACACTGTGTGTCCAATCATTTTGGCTCAGTTGTCTCACCCTGGTTATTGAGAGGGAAATAATTAACGTAAATCCACAGGAAATTATTTTCTAATGAAGAAGACCAAGAAACTTATGAGGATGGTTTAAATTAACATCTGACAATATACTGAAAGATAAAATAGTATATGTGAATTAATTTATATTTATATGATCTGTAACGAATCTACTGAATTTTTAAATAGCTAAATATAATATAAGAAACCTTATTCTATAATTAAACCAAGAATTACTTAAGGTAGTAGGCATTCCTTTTTATCTTTGTAAAGAAAAATATGCTCCTTAGTGAAACCTTGGAAATAGACATGATTATGGATTTTTATGGAAATCTTTTTTGATTTTTTCCCTTCAAAAGATGAATTGTTAAACACGTTTCATATGTTCAATGTACCTATACAGCTATGCTAGAAACACTAAATTTTAAAAAGAATTGTATATTTCAACACGACTTTGTTACCTAGTGTTATAAGAATTAACAATTGTGTGATAGACATGTTAAAAAATGATTATAGCAAAGCTTAGCCAAAGTTCAATTATTCTGGAAATTATTTCAAATTTTTGAGAGTCAGTTTCCTTCTCATCCAATAACCAAAAGAGGCAACAAACATTTTCTCCATTCTTTTACATTCCTTGGAAATCATTGATGTATCTTAAGCTTTACACCAAAAGATCCGATATTTACTTCAATTAATCTTGTACAGTTCTCATCTTAAGGTTTTAAAAATGCAGGATAGACACTCCCTGGTAGTCTAGTGGTCAGAATCCTTTGCTCTCACAGATGTGGCTTGGGTTCAATTCCCAATCAGAGAAGCTTTACTTCTTCAGGAGAATGAGAAGATAAGCCACAGGCTGGGAGAAATTTTTTGTAAAAGACACATCTGAGAAAGCACTGTTATCCAAATATGCAAAAAAAAAAAAAAAAAAAAAACCTCTTAAAACTCAAAATAAGAAAATAAGCATTATTT
>NW_007732556.1:23837-28455 GCF_000696425.1 Galeopterus variegatus | reverse complement strand
CTTTTTTCCAAAAAAAAAAAAAAAAAAAAAAAAAAAAACCTCTTAAAACTCAAAATAAGAAAATAAGCATTATTTTAAAATGGTCAAAATATCTGAACAGACACCTCACCAAAGATATGCAGATGGCAAGTAAGCATCTGAAAAGATGCTCCACGTCATATGTCATCAGGGAAATGCAAATTATAACAGCAGAGAGATACCACTACACACCTATTAGAATGGCCCAAATCCAGAACGCTGACAACACAGAACGCTGGTGAGGAAGCGGAGCAACGGGAACTCTCATTCATTGTCGGTAGAAATGAAAAATGGTAACACCATTTTGGAAGAGTTTGGCAGTTTTATAAAAAATGAAACAAACTTTTACCCTATAAGCCAACAATCATACTCCTTGACATTTACCAAAATAAACAGAAAACTTACATCCACACAAAATCTTGCACTCAGATGTTTATAGCAGCTTTATTCCTAACTGCCAAAACTTGGAAGCAAACAAGATGTCCTTCAGTGGGTGACTGGATAAATACATTATGGTACATGCAGACAATGGAATATTTTTTAGCACTAAAAAGAAATAAACTATCAAGTCATAAAAAGTCATGAGAAAACAAATGCATATTGCTAAGCAAAAGATGCCAATCTAAAACGTCTACATAGTGTGTGATTTCAACTATATGACATTCTGGCAAAGACAGCACTATGGAGACAGTAAAAAGATCAGTGGCTGCCCTGGGTTAAAGGGACGGAGAGATGAATAGGTGGAACACAGAAGTATTTTAGGGCGCTGAAAAACTCTGTTTGATGTTATAATAGAGGATACATATTATACATTTGCCAAAACCCACAGTGTTCAAAAGTGAACCCTAATGTAAGCTATGGGCTTTGGGGGATAATGATGTGTTGATAGAGATTCATCAATTATATCAAGTGTACCACTCTGGTAGCAGATGTTGATAATGGGGGAGGCTATTCATGTGTGCAGCAGAGACTCTATGGGAAATCTCTGTACCTTTTGATGTGAACCTAAATCTGCTCTAAAAAATAAAGTCTATTACTTAAAAAAAATAATAATTAAAAAAATGCAAGTGTCCAATGCTGACATTGAACTAGCTTTAATAACTTTCAAAGAAATTGAAATACATTCACCCGTATACCTCCCAACTTGAGCTCCAGAACATAAGGGTTGTATGAGGGGTCCTCAAAAAATTCATGGAAAGATCCATTTTAATTTTATTTTTTTGAAGTACTCTCATGTTTTCTTTCTAAATCTTGTGTTTTCTGTTTAAAATATTTTGCAAACCTACTAACATGGATACCATGATGCTGATTATTTATAATAATGTAAAAATATTTAGCATCAGATCCAGACAAAGGTTTACCCAGGAAAAGAGAGAGAAAAAAGAACTATACTTGCTGTAGGTATGGTAGATTACATATGCATGTGAGATCTTCTGCTAGTTTTTTCACATACATTTAAAGAAATTAGAACCTTAATAATAACAAAAAGAAGTTCAGTACAATTTCATCAATCAAACATAGGTTATTAATCTAAGAAATTTGCTGACACAAGGAAACATAAAGGTCTCGTTATTAAAGACTGCCAATATTTTGTAGCTTCTCCAACACGTAATAAAACTATAAGTGCTGAGTACATCAGCAGCAGTCCTAATAAAATTGGTAGGTCTTCTCAGTCTGACAGGGTAAAAAATAAAACACAGATGAGCTACCCATAAATGAATAGCCTAATATCAATCATTTCTCTGCTATCATGCAAAAGCTAAGGGCAGATCACATATTTATTTTTCTTACTAGTATAAGCTATAAATCATAGTAGAAATTTTAGCATTTCTACTTGCAAAACTGCTACTCTTTTGTGTCATTTAAAATATTATTTGGAAATTATGATCAATATATAGTTTGTTGTGCTCCATATTAGATTTAGAAGAATTCTGCACTAACAGTGAATTTGCCTTTTTTTTTTACAAAGTCTAAGCTAAACCTAAGTGCTACAATGCAACTGAAAAATATGCATGACTCTTTATGCTGATTTTTGAACAATTCACAGTGACAACTTCAAAAACAATAAAAAGTGAGAGGCAGAAATTTAACAACAAAATAAAAATTCTATCAGCGTAAAAAAAACACTTGTTACTCTAACAATCATAATCCTCAATTACCTTTTATTGTGTTAAACCCATTAAAATTGTGTTTATTCTGTTCGAAGTCCAAAGCAGATATTCCTGCCTCCCACTAGTGCAGTCATAG
Organism: Galeopterus variegatus; assembly: GCF_000696425.1. Taxonomy (NCBI): domain Eukaryota; kingdom Metazoa; phylum Chordata; class Mammalia; order Dermoptera; family Cynocephalidae; genus Galeopterus; species Galeopterus variegatus. The sequence continues at coordinate 26,190 of NW_007732556.1, read as the reverse complement.
ATTTTACTTGTACATATGTTATAAACCATGCTACATTTTTAAAAATCTAAACAGTAGATTAAACTGAAAGATTTAAATAATTAGAAAATATTAGACATTATCTAACATAATTAGAAAACAAAGTATATTTACTCTTGTAGCTTCCATTTCTGGTCTCTTCATGACTTTGTATAGATTCAGGTTTTCCTCTGGTTTCATCTTCCTTGTGCTTAAAGTACTTCTTTTGACATTCCTTTAGTGAATGTGACTTGTAAGAATTTTTTTTGACTTATGTATTCTGAAAAAAATACCTGTATTTCATCTTCCTTTATTTTATTTATTTTTTTACTTTTAATTATACATATTTATGGGGTAGAGTGTGTTGTTAAAATGCATGCTCATATTGTACAAGGATTCACTTAGGATAAATAGCATATCCATCACCTAAACATTTATCTTTTCTTTGTGGTAATGATGTTCAACATCTGCTTTTCTACTTATTTTGGAAGATACGGTACAATATTATTAGTTACAGTAAGCCTAGAGCACCAGAACTTATTCCTTCTGCCTACTTATACCCTGTACCCATTAATACACCTCTTCCCCTCCCCTCCATCACTCTTCCCTTCTCAGCCTCTGGTAACCATTAATCTACTCTCTACTTCTATGAGAACCACTTTTGTTTTTTTTCTAGATTCCACATGTGAGTGAGATCATGTGGTATTTGTCTTTGTGCCTGGGTTCACTTAACATGATGGTCTCCAGTTCCATCCACGTTGCTGCAAAAGACAAGATTTTTAAAAATTCTTTTTATTTTATAACAATATTCTATAGTGTATATATACCACATTATTTTTTATTCATTCATCCATCGATGGAAATTTAGGTTGATTCTATCTCTTAGCTATTGTGAATAGTGCTGCAATGAACACGAGAGTGCAGGTGTCTCTTTGACATATTGATTTCATTTCCTTTGTATATATAACCCATGGTGGAATTGCTGAGTCATAACATAGTTCCATTTTTAGGTTTTTTTTGAGGAACCTTCATACTGTTTTCCATAACTGCTGTTTTAATTTACATTTTCACCAACAATGTATGACAGTGCCATTTTTTCTGCATCCTCACCAGTATTTGTTATTTTCTGTCATTTTGTAATATCACTTTAACTGGAGTGATAATATCTCATTGTGATTTTAATTTCCATTTCCCTGATGATTAGTGATGTGCAGCACTTTTTCATATACCTGTTGGCCATTCATATGTCTTCTTTTGAGAAATGTCTATTCAGCTCCTTTGCCTAATTTCTAATTAGGTTACTTGCTTTTTTTTTGCTGATGAATTATTTGAGTTCCTTATTTATTCTTAATGTTAGCTCCTCATCAGATGTGTAGTGTGCAAATACTTCCTCCCATTTCCTTTTGCTGCATGGAAGCTTTTTAGTTTGATGCAATCCTATATGTCTGTTTTTGCTTTTGTTGCCTACACCTTTCAAGTCTTGTTCAAAAAAGCTTTTTCATGTAGAGTTTTCCTATGTTTTCTTCTAGTAGTTTCATAGTTTTGGTCTTAAATTTAAGTCTTTAGTCCATTTGAGATGATTTTTGTGTATGGTGAGAGATAGGGGGCTAGTTTTAATCTTCTGCATGTGGATATCCAGTTTTACCAGAACAATTCATTGAAGAGGCTGTCCTTTCCCCAGGGTATATTTTTGGTACCTTTGTCAAAATCAGTTGGCTGTAAATATGTGGGTTTACTTCTGGGATTTCTATTCTGTTCCATTGGTTAATTTGTCTGTTTTGTGCCAGAACCATGCTATGTTGGTTATTATAGCTTTAGAGCATATTTTGAAGTCATGAAGTGTGATGCCTCCAGATTTGTTCTTTTTGTTTAAGATTGCTTTGGCTATATGGGGTCTCTTGTGGTTCCATACAAATGTTAAGGTTGTTTTTTCTATTTATGTGAAGAACATCATTGTATTTTAATGGATTACATTGAGTCTGTAGATTGCTTTGGGTAGTATGGACATTTTGATGATATTCATTTTTCAACTCATGACCATGTGATATCTTTCCATTTAACTGTTTCTACTTCAATTTCTTTCATCAACACTTTATATTTTCATTATAGAGCTCTTTTACCTCCTTAGTTAGATTTACTCCTAAGTATTTCATTCTTTTGATAGCTATTGTAAATGGGATTAGTTCTGTCATTTCTTTTTCAGATATTTTGCCATTGGTGAATAGAAACACTATTAATTTTGGGCAGGCCCGGTGGCGCACTGCTACAGTGTGCCACTTGGGAGTGCGGCGGCGCTCCCGCCGAGGGTTCGGATCTCACATACAGTCCGGTTCCCGCTCACTGGCTGAGCGAGGTG
>NW_007732556.1:19241-23150 GCF_000696425.1 Galeopterus variegatus | reverse complement strand
GGTACGGGCGCAACACTGAGGGTTGCAATCCGTTGCCGGACACGAAAAAAGACAAAAAAAGAAAAAAAGAAACACTATTAATTTTTATATGTTGACTTTGGATCCTGCCACTCATTTATTAGTTCTAGCAACTTTTTGGTGGAGCCTTTCATATTTTCTCTATATATTTTTATATAATCATGCTATCTACTACTAAAGATAGTTTGACTTCCTCCCTTCCAATTTATATACCATTTCTTTATTGCTTTCTCTTGCCTTATTGTGCTGGCTAGAACTTCCAGAACTATGTTGAATAAAAGTAGAGAATGAATACATTCCTTCTATACCTAACTTGTCACATGTTTTTATCATGTAGGAGTGTTGAATATTATCAAATGCTTTTTCTGTGCCTATTGAAATAATCATCTGTTTTTTTTGTCCCTCCTTCTGTTGATATGATGTAACACATTTATTTGTTTGCACATTGAACCATCATTGCATCCCTGGGATGAATCCTGCTTGATCATGGTAAATGATCTTTTTAATGTTATGTTGGATTCTGTTCACTAGAATTTTGTTGAGGATTTTCACATCTGTGTTCATCAGGGGGATTAATCTATAGCTTTCTTTTTTTAATTATGTCCTTCTGGTTTTGCTATAAGGGTAATGCTAGCCTGATATGATGAATTTGGAAGTATTCCATCCTGTTGAATTTTTAAATGTTTGGTAGAATTTGGCAGTAAAGGCATCTGATCCTGGTGTTTTGTTTGTTGGGAAAGTTTTTCTTACTGCTTCAAACTCATTATTGATTCTTTAGATGTTCTAATTCTTCACAATTAAACCTTGGTAAATTGTATGTGTCCAGGAATTTGTCCATTTCGTCTAGATTTTGCAGTATGGTAGTATATTGCTGTTCGCAAAAGTCTATTATGATCCTTTGTATTTCTGTGGTATATGTTGTAATGTCTCTTTTTTCATTTCTGATTTTATTTGAGTCTTCTCCTTTTTTCTTAGTTAGTGTAGCTAAAGGTTTACTACTCTTGTTTATCTTTTCCAGAAAACAACTCTGCTTCATTAATCTTTTGTATTGTTTTTTAAATCTATAATATTTATTTCACCTCTAATCTTTGTTATTTCTCTCCTACTAATTTTGTATTTGATTTCTTCTTGTTTTTTGAGTTCCTTTGTGCAACATTAAGTTGTTTATTTGAAGACTTTCTACTTTATTGATGTAGGCATGTATTACTATAAATTTCTCTCTTAGAACTGCTTTTGCTGTATACCATATGTTCTGGTATGCTGTGTTTTCATTTTCATTTATCTCCAGGAATTTTTAAATTTCCTCTTTAATTTCATCTTTGACCCATTTTTTGTTTAGAAGCATATTGTTTAATTTCCATGTATTAGTACAGATTCCAATGCTCCTTCTGTTATTGATTTCTACTTTTATTCCAATTTGGTCAGAAAAGATAATTAGTATGGTTTCAATTTTTAAAAATTTCTTGATATTTGTTTGGTGGCCTAAAAATGATCTGTTCTAAAGAATGTTCCATATACTGCTGAGAAGAATGTGTATTGTGCAGTTGTTGGATTTAACACTTCTATAAATGTCTGTTAGGTTCAATCGGTCTAGAGTGAAGACTACCTCTGATGTTTCTTGGTTGATTTTCTGTATGAATGATCCATTCACTGATAAAAGTGTGGTGGTGAATTCTCCACGTATTAATATAATGGAGCCTATCTCTCACTAAATCATATATTTGCTTTCTATGTCTTAGTGCTCTGGTGTTGGGTGCATATGTATTTATGAGGGTCTTCAAAATATTCATTGAAATATTTGTATTATCTTTTAATTCCATTTTTCACAAACTTTAAAAAGTACCACCATAAAATTGTCATATCCTCTTGTTAAATTGGTCCCTCTATCATTATATAATGACTTTCTTTATCTTTCTTTACTATTCTTAAGTTGAATTCTATTTTATCTGACATGAGTGAAGCTGCTCCTGCTCTTTTTCTTTTTCGTTTGCATGAAATATCTTTTTTTCATACCTTTACTTTCAGTGTTTGTGTGTCTTTGTAGGTGAAGTGAGTTTCTCATAGGAAGCATATTGTTGGCTCGTTTTTTATAATCCATTCAGCCACTCTGTTAATTATTGGGGGATTTAATCCATTTACATTTAGAGTTATTACTGATAGATAGGGACTTAGTACTGCCATTTGTTACCTTTATTTCTGGTTGTTTTGTAGATCCTCTTTCCTGTCTTACTGTCTTCCTTTGTGATTAACTGATGGGATTTAATCCATTTACATTTAGAGTTATTACTGATAGATAGGGACTTAGTACTGCCATTTTGTTACCTTTATTTCTGGTTGTTTTGTAGATCCTCTTTCCTGTCTTACTGTCTTCCTTTGTGATTAACTGATTTTTTTTCTAATAATATATCTTGATTTCATGCTATTTAATTTTAGTATATCTATTATAAGTTGTTGTGTTATGGTTACTATGAGGCTTACAAAAAAACATGTTATAGTTATAACAGATTATCATAAACTAAGAACACCTTAATTTTGATTGCTAAGAAAAATAAAAGATAAAACCTAAGCCAACTCTATGCTTTGATGTCATTTCCCCTCACCTTTTGGCATTTTATTGTTTCAAGTCATATATTTTAATGTTGCCTGTCTTATACAGTTGGTGTATTTATTATTCTTTAATAAGTTTGTCTTTTAGTTTTCATACTGATACATACAGGATGTGCTCAGTTTCCCTGGGCTTGGGTTTCAGAACTTGACCATGGGTTTCCCTGAAGTCTCAGCTCCCCTTCTCTGAGCTCTCCTCAGGAGGAAAGCTATTGTTGCCAGTTAGACCTACTGTTAGCACCAACACAGGGAAAATGAGACAACAAGGGGCTCGCTTATACAATCTAGAGACTGGGCATGCTCAATAGAGAGCACAGAACATTCTGGTTCATGCAACTGGGAACTACCCCCTTAACTGAATATTAAGAGAGAAACTTATGTATAAGTTTATCCTTAATAAATAAGTTTCTCCTTAATGTATAAGGAGAAGGCAGAGTTGTTGTTTCTCCCTCTCCTGGAGGCAGCCTGCACTTTGCTGGCTGAGGTGTGTATATTTTACTTTGTACCTAAGTTACTTTCAGCAAGCAGTGGCTCATTCTCTTGAGCCAGCCTTCACTTTATACTGAACTTTATGTTTTTCTTGCTTTTGTGTTAGATTTGATGTCTGTACTGAACTTACTTTTGTGTTAAACTTGATGTGGGCTCTGCTCATTCTCTGGAGTATGCCACATTCTCCCTTTGAAACCTGTATTTCTTATCTGTTATATCAAACTTGTTCCCACTTTCTACTGTGATGCTTCCCTTGAATTATTTCCTGTGGTGGAGTCAAGAACCAGTAAGAGGACTGGGTGGGTTGAGATGGACTGTCAGGCCCCTGGACCCCACCTCTGATATCAATACTAAAGATATAAGTGGTTTATTCACCACACTACAACACTGGATTATTCTGAATTTGTCTGTGTACTTACTTTACTAGTGAGTTTTATACCTTCCAATATTTCCTTGTTACATTTCAGCATTGTCTTCATTCAGATCAAAGAACTCTCTTTGGCATTTCTTGCAAGGCATATCTAGTGTTCATGAATTCCATTAGCTTTTGTGTGTCTAAAAAAGTCTCTATTTCTCCTTTATATTTGAGCATTAATTTTGCTGGATACCAAATTCTTGGTTGACAGTCTTTTTCCTTCAGCACTTTAAATATATTATCCTGCTCTCTGCTGAACTGTAGGGCTACTGTCAAGAAATCCATTGAAAGCCGTATTAGGGATCCATTGAATGTCTTTATTTTTTCTGGCTGCTTTCAGCGTTCTTTTTTTTTTTTTTTTTCCTTTTTTTTGTCTTTTTTCG
>NW_007732556.1:16677-18073 GCF_000696425.1 Galeopterus variegatus | reverse complement strand
TTTTTTTTTCTTTTTTGTCTAGTTTCTCATTCTGCTTCTGGATTATTTTCCAAGTATCATTTAATTATCTATCTGAGTGTTTTTTGTGACTCACTGAGCTTCTTTAAGAGAATTATTCTGAATTCTCTGTCAGAAACTTCATAAATCTGCCATTCTTCTGGGTCCATTGCTGGAGCTTTGTTGGTTTCTTACAGTGATGTCATATTTCTTTTTTCTTTCTCAATCTTTGTGTCCTCACAGTGATGACTGCACATTTGAGGAAAAACTCTCTTTCAGCTTTCATAGGTTTTCTTCAATGGTATTAGACCTTTATTGCTTAATATCAGGACTGTATTTCTGGTCTGCAGTTGTTTTCCATTCTGTAGACTATTTATAGCAATTATCAGCACTTCAACACTTGGCCAGAACTAACTTGCTGCCCTATCATTGATTTCTGGGTTAGGGAAGTCTTATTATGTGGGCAGAACTTAATTGTTGTCCTTTTAGTCACTTCCAGGACATGGGATGACTCAATAGCAGCAATTGGGCTGTGTAAAAACTCCAGCCTGGGACTGAGTCTTTCCCATAGACTGTGTCCACTGCAGCACTGTGGCACCAGCCCATCTCCACTGTGTGTTGCTTGTGCTAATCAGGATGCAGGTCAGTTGCCAATGTTGTGCCTCAATGCACCCCAGTGGATCAACTCCTCCCCCACAAAGACTCACAGATCATTGGACAAATCAACACCCACCTCCTACTCTCTCCTCTCACCTCTGAATCTACAGATCCAGTGGCTTTCTCCATTAATGGTACTATCCCAGTCTGAGTAAGGGAATGGAGAAATCCAAAGTGATTCTTTCCTTCTGCCAGTTTTGGCTTCTCCCACCTATACAGGTCAGTTCAGGGAAACTTCATGAGCAGCTATACCAGCTTTGAGGATGGGACAGGGAATTCTGAAACTACTCTTTTACCAGTGCTTGCAGCATTTTCCTACCCTGCAAAATCTGAGAGGCATTTCAAGGATGGCACTATGCTGCCTTTGCAGTCTCCTTGGAGCTTCTCTGTGTGCTGTACCATGCCAGCTTAGGGGAGCTGTTGGAGCTGTTTGAAGTGACCCTCCCACCTGCCATGGTTTTCCAGACCTTCGTGAGCTCAGTGGGCCTCTCTGCTTCTCTCTCCCAAGTTCTGGTGATTTCAGGAAGCCAATTTTGTGCTTTAACCATTGCTAGTTGATTTCTTGTGAGGGGGAGTGACACTGGGCATCATCTACTACACCATCTTAGTGATGTCGCTCCCCATATGTACTTTCGCTTTTACTTTTGAAAATATTTTTTCAGGGTAAAAAATTATAGGTTCACAATATTATTATTATTATTATTATTATTATTATTATTATTATTATTATTATTATTATTAT
>NW_007732556.1:0-16427 GCF_000696425.1 Galeopterus variegatus | reverse complement strand
TATTATTATTATTATTATTATTATTATTATTATTATTATTATTATTATTATTATTTTGGCATGCTGCAAAGATATTCCTCCACTACCTTCTAGCTTGTTTCTCTTTCCCCCAAGAAATCTGATATTTTACTTCTTTACTCTGCTCACAACGTGTCTTTTTTTCTATATCTGTTCTTAAGATTTTTTTATTTTTTGTTAAGCAATTAATTTATAATGGGCCTTAGTGTAGTTTTCTTCATTTTTTGTGTTTGAGTTTTACTGAGCTTCTTTGATCTGTGGGTTTATATTTTGTTTTTACCAAGTTTGGGTATTTTTCAGCCATTATCTCTTAATTATTTTATTTACCACAGCTGTTCCAATTAGTGACTTAAATGACATACATATTAGGTCACTTCTAGTTGTCTAATAGCTCGTTAATGCTCTTTTAATTTTTTTCTTAATTCCTTTTTCTCTTTGTGCTTCATTTTGTATAATTTCTGTTGCTATCTTCAAGTTCACTAATCTTTTCTTCTGTGATATCTAATTTGCCTTTAATCCCTACCAGTGTATTTTTCATCTCATTGTAGTCTACATTTCTATTAATTGATCTGGACTTTTTAATATCTTTTTATATATTTTTATATCTGGATTTTTTTTATGTCTGTAGTAACATGTAAGTTATTGCCTATAGCTCCTTAAATATGTAGAGTACAGTCATAAAAACTATTTTAATATCCTATTTCTATTACCTGTGTAATTTCCGGGTTAGTTTAAATGGGTTGATTTTTCTCCTTATTTTGGGTTGTACAAATATTTCTCTGCTTCTTTGTATGTTTGATAATTTTTTATTTATTACCAGACATTTTGGACATAACTTTTTGTATGTTGAAAATTTTAGTATACCTATATATATATTCTTGAGATTTCTCTGGAACATGGTTAATTTATNAGGTGGTCCTAAATCAGCATTTTGACTAGGGTTCATTTTTTCTCACTAGTGTGGGAAGATCCTTTTTAGTATTCTAATCAATACTCCTTGGATTATTAGGTTTTGCACTCTGGCTATTGAGAACAGGAACTATTTCTCACCTTGCTGAGCCTTGACCACTGTTCTGTCTTACTATTTCAGGTGTTGCTTTCCCAAATCCAGTAGTTTCCTCAAACACATGCACTGATCACTACTTAACCCTTGAAGGGAACCATCTGCAGATTTTGGGAGTTCTCTCTGTATACCTCATTTCTCTCTTATGATCTGTCCTGTGAACTCTAGCTGACTTTACTCCCCTAAAATCCCAGCTCCATCTCCTGAACTCAGGGACAGCTGGGCTTTGCCTGCACTCCCACCCCCTGAAAACTTTCTACAGGCAATAAGTGGAGGCAACTATAGGTCTCGCCTCATCTGTTTCCATCTCTTGAGGATTAATGCCCTTTGTTGCCTGATGTCCAGTAGCTTGAGTGCTATTGGTCCATATAGCTTGCCTAAAATTGTTTTAGGCAGGAGGAGAAATTCAGTTCCTGCTATTCCATCTTGAGTGGAAATAGACTATATATTATAGTGAGGTCACATTCTTATTTATTATTGAATTAGCATGTAAAAATAAATACTCCTGGGGGTTAGCGGGCTGGCTGGTTGGCTCAGCTGTTTAGAGGAGCATGGTGTTGATAATGTCAGGGTCCAGGGTTTTGATTGCTATACCAGCCAGCTACCTAAATAGATAAATAAATAAATACTCTGAGTACTAAATCTAATGGAATAAGTACTGGTTTTGCTCATGACTATACATTCCTTGGTCTCCAAGCTCTAAGTCCTGTTTATTGTGACATTCTTTTAGATAGTTTAAAATTTTTAATTCTGAATGAAGCTGTTACAGAGTTTGAAAGGGGTTGATAGCAAACTAGGGATGACTATACATTCCTTGGTCTCCAAGCTCTAAGTCCTGTTTATTGTGACATTCTTTTAGATGGTTTAAAATTTTTAATTCTGAATGAAGCTGTTACAGAGTTTGAAAGGGGTTGATAGCAAACTAGGAAAATATCAGAAGAGTAAAAGGTAGTCCAAATAAAAGGAACAGTGAATTTTCTCTCCCTCTACAGTTCGCTTGCTGAAGTATGACAGGCACCAAATATTGTAATGAGCATAACTATTAGATTATACTTTGTACAGAATTCCTTGTATCCAGATAAACCCAGCACTGTTGGTAAAGCCCGCACCCTTCAAGAGGCAGAAATCTTTTCTTTTGTTAAAGTACAGTGTTAAATCTCCGAGGTCAACCTAAGTTAGGCTCCCTCTGAACATTTACATAGTCCCAGGCTGGTTGGGAAGCTCAGAGGCACGCTGCCCCATGTGTCCACGTGCATTAGAAACCAAGGAGCTTCCTGAGAAGGAAATCGATAGATACTCTCGGTCCTCATTTTTGAGACGAGAAAATGCTTTTTGTTGGGTAAAGTTAATACATTTGTGTATTTGCTACTTAGATTTCCTTAAGTCTCTACATTTTCACTAGGGACCTTATCTTCAACAAGGTATTTCAAACTAGAGTGACTCCATAAAGGCAAAAAAAAAGTATGTTCCTGGGATTCCAACTTTGCATTGAATAATTTTACCCACAGTATAACTAAAGTATATGCAGATGAAATGGGTGGACCTTCATAAAACACCTAGTATAGTGCTTGACAGGTTTTAAGTGCTTTAAAAATATTTGTTAAATAAATAAGTCATATAAAAACTAAGTAGGCACTCTTTAGGCTTGTAACACTTACGTTACCACAATAAACCAAAACAGATCTCCAGATAAACTATTCAAAACAAGAAAAAGTACAAATCTCCCTTTCCATTCTGTCACATTCTCCTGACGGGACAGAAGCTGTTCCACTGCAGCTGAAGCAGAAGTGACACCGTGACTGCTGGGCTGACTTGCTTTCCCTTACGGTCAGCACAGCTTCGCCACCACACACCATGCCACGACTCAGTTCTCACACCCATTTTCTCTCTCAAAACTACTGAAAAACTCCATGCATGTAGCAAACTGTGACACTGTTTGCCTACAGTTGTTTCAAAAGCATATTTTACATATGCAGACTGTGTGCTCTGTGAGGTCTGGGACAGTGCCTGCTGGCTCACAACTATATATGTATGTGCCCAAACAGTGTTTGACCCAAAGACGTGCTCACTACATATCTGCAGTGGAAGGAGGGGAGCGAGTGAGGGAAGAAGGAAAGTAGGATCCTTATTTCTTAATGACTTCGAGGCCAGTGCAGTGAATGTGCTTTCAAATAAGCTGCACTTGAGCATGTGGTGGAATTCAGTTACAAGGCAGTCTCCCTCAAGATTCTCCAGAATATGCTAATATTAAACTTTAGATCAATCTCAAAATAAAACATTTATTTTGCCTTATGAAATCACAGGCAACTAATAATAAATCCAAGGACTCAAGGGGTTTACTTTGCCAATTTTACCTAGAGCTTGAGGATAGAAGGCTAAAACAAACTAATAACAATAATAATGAAAATACACCAACACAAAAACAATGTCTCACTTATGTCTCTGTAGGCCCTGAAAGCACAAGGTGCCACAGCCTCTTCTAATGCTTGGCAGAATCTGGGAGGGCGTGAAGTTGAAGTGCAGAATGAAAACGTTGCTGGAAATGGCGGTGGCTAAGATAATCCTATCAAGAGGCTGAATGTCCGCCCACATGGCCGACATCAGAAGCTGGCCAAGGCAGAGGTGGCTGAAAAGCCAGACCACACGATCTGCGCTGGTGAGACAGAGAATGTAGCAGAAGCCTGTGGGCCACACGACTAACCACATGCCCAGAAGTGGAAAAAGACCTCATGGCACAGACAACGTGAGGGAACCAAGTGAGTCAGATACTGAACTATCCAAGAGATACTTAAGGGAAATCAGGGTTTGTGCAAATGTGCAGCAGAATGTTGCTGCTTCTTATAACCTCAGGGAGATGCAGCTTGGGGAGAAACAGGAGAATCACAAAACTCTGCTTTACCTGTATTTGCTGTCATCAGTTTTACCTGAGTACTTAGCAGGTCAATTAAGATGTCTTAAATTCCTATTAAAAAGAAAAACGAGTGGCATCTTGCAAAGGATTTGCCATAGGCAGAGGCAGATTGTGAACTTAATGAAGCTTAAGTTCTAGGCCCCCCACTTGTGTGGGCTCCTTCCAAGTCTCACCATACTGTTCTCAGGAGACACAGGGTCACCTCTACACTCTGACCCTGGGGCCGAGGACATGGCGGTCGGCAGGCCTGTTGGCCTGGATGCTATCTTTGATGCCAAAGAGAAGAATCTGAGAGGGTTGCTTCTCTGCTCCCTGCTTTGAGGACCACAGTGACCTGAGTTCACAGCAAGCTCATTGTCGATGGTAGGGGGTCAAAGGTTTGTTTGTTGAGTGTCATCAAGGAAGGAGGTTCCCTAAAAGCTCCTATGGCCTGAGAAAGGACATGCACATGGGAGTAAGTCAGAGATGCAGCAATACCAACAATAAGTTGTGAAGCTGAAAGTAACTTTTCTAAACCGTCGGTAGTGAAAACAAAGTTTTTATGAAGCATGCTATAGGAGAATCTGGCTTTATTTTCCATAGAAAACACAGTGATTCAGAAATGAAGATAAAACAGCACCAATATCATAACAGGCACTGAAAAACCTCATTTAATGTATCAAAATTGGATGTGCACATAATTTGAAAAGTGTACTCATATGTGTTGTATAAATGACCATTACATTTTATGGCTAAACCTCTGTTTGGTCTCAGTTTGTTCAGGCTGACATAACAAAATGCCATAAACTGGGCAGCTTAAAGAACAGAATTTATTCTTAATAGTTCCAGAGGCTGTAAATCCAAGATTAAGGCACCTAAAGATGTGATGTTTGGTGAGGGCTGCTGTCTGGTTCATAGACAGCGACTTTTCACTATGGTGGAAGGAGTGACCAAACTTTCCAGGTCCTCACATAAGGGCACTAATCCTATTCTTGAGGGCTCCACCCTCAATACATAATCACCTCCCAGAGGCCCCACCTCCTACTGCCAATACCTTGGGGGTTGGGATTTTAACATATGAAAATGTGAAATATCTTCGGGGGACACAAACATTAAGACCTTAGTGGTTTTTGTAAACCCCGAGCCCTGCTATGTGCCTAGAACTACACAGACTGAGTACCAGCCAAAGATAAGAGACAGCTCTTCTCTTTAAGGCCCTGTAGTCTACTAGGGAAGCTGTTTATATGCAATGAAAATATTACTTTCTGATCTCTGCAATAATAAAAGAAAAATTAAGCAAGACACCTGAGTAATATAAGAGCAATTAATTCCCATTAACTAATCAGTATAAACCAGTATAAAACTTAAATGTTTATAAACCTTTAAGGAAGTATAGAATGTGTTTCTACTCATAGACTACAGGAAAGCTGAAAAGAAAGTTAAAAATAAGAAAGCCCAACTGGGGCCGGCCCGTGGCTCACTCGGGAGAGTGTGGTGCTGATAACACCAAGGCCGCGGGTTCGGATCCCATATAGGGATGGCCGGTTCGCTCACTGGTTGAGCGTGGTGCTGACAACACCAAGTCAAGGGTTAAGATCCCCTTACCGGTCATCTTTTTTTTTTTTAAAAAAAAGAAAGCCCAACTGAACGCAATAGAGATGAAGATCTTTAAACAGCCTTGAGATGGAGGATTAGATGGGATAGAGTCAGACAACAGAGATCTAAAGATGACAATAGGAGAAAATGATCATCCCGTAAATGGAACATCTGACTTTTCTCCCATGCCATTATTCAACAATCACTAAAAAAAAAAAAAAAAAAAAAAAAAAAAAAAAAAAAATCTTGTACAGTGTTATCACAATGATCAAATATATAACAAAGACTCTACATGAAACAATTCCATACTTTAATACATTATACACTTATCTATCATTTTTCCTTTTCATTATTTCTGATTTATAAATACACATAAAAAAGGACTCTATTATTAAAGGAACAAAATTAAATACTTTCTGGGTAAACATTTAAACTGATTTTCTCCACTGGAGGCTAGCTGTCTTTCTGTTTATAGCTGAGTGTGCAACCTTAATTGACAATGTCATACAGATTCCTGGATGAAGTGTTTGATCAATAGTCAGAGAGAGCGGGTGTGGGCCTGTCTGTCACTGGGATGCTAGGAGATCTTGTTTCAAGTCTGTTCTCTGGTGAGCCCAGTGGGGGGAAAAATCCATTTATCAAAAAGCTTTCCATCCATATCTACTACATGAAGCTAATATGACAGCAAATGTGGCAAAGCTCATACAGTTTGAAATTAAATGATTTTGAAGGTTTTTATTAATAAAAATTGAATAGAACAGAATAATAATTAACAAAATAATGAATTTTGGTACAGTTTATAATTTTCTGTTTGTTTGTTTAAAGAAAAAGAGCTCTACCTTGATTAAGACCATGAGATGTTATCAAAATTATGCTTTTTAAAAGGATTTTCCAGCAAGAAGCCAGGATTTGTCATTATATTTATATGCTGATTCCTGCATAAAATAAGGTTTTGATTTAATCTAATCAAAGATGAGCTGTACAAATAGACAAATACCAAATATCTAAATTTATCTTTTCTAATAAAAACTAACCAGAAACTAATTAGTATTATAAATAGATGCACCTGTTTTTAAAGTATACATGCTATTTAGTTTTTTTTTGGGGGGGGGGGCATTGTTTTTTGTATTGGGGATAGTTTGTGCATTTTGAAAAGAAATCTTGCTCCCTATGATGATTTATGAGGACTGTGGTAGTACTTCGTAAAACTCTCCTGGTAGTAGGATGCCCTCAACTGTAAGAACTGCTGCCTAGTGGAACACAAACAAAATAGCTTAATTCTCCTTTCTTCATAAGCCTTCTCCTATATTCACTTTCTGCCAAATATCCACTCCTTGTGGAAAAACGCCTTGCAAGATGTCATCCCTGTCGTGCCTGGCTCCTCTCCCCACGGCGTCTTCAACCCATTCCAACTGGCTTCCACCCACCATTCCGTCCACACTGTGCTCTCAAGACAACCAATGGCCTCCAGGGGCTAAACCCACTCTTCAATTCTCAGTCTTCAGAGAGCAATTGCCTCTGTGATTCTCAGTAACTTATATTTGCAGTTCCACTAATATCTCAACTGCGAAACTGAAATTAACTCTCAAATCTTATAATTCTCAACACTTTAACTCCCTTTAATTCTTCTGACTATCTATCCATTTTTTCCCCCATATTCCTGATAATTTCTTCTTTATAAAAACTCCTGTATCTGTCCTTCCTCTATTTCCACTACCCCTTCTGGAATTTACACCCTTGGTTCCTTTCACTACAAATTTTACCTGAAGTCCCTGCCTTTATCCCCAGCCTACTCTTTGTGCTGTTGCCAGGTTAATGACCTTAAGGCACAGCTCCTCATTGGGCTTGTTCAGACGCATCCATGGTTCCTCCGTGTTTGGAAGTCAGGGTTCAGGGCTCGGGGGACCCTGCGGGCCTCTTCATTGCTGACTCATAGGATTCTGCCTACTACAGAATTTTTTAAATGTTCGTCATTTCCTCCTTTTTCTGTTTCAAGGATGAGTGTATTCCTTATTTCTTCAAGAACTGTTCGTCATTTCCTCCTTTTTCTGTTTCAAGGATGAGTGTATTCCTCATTTTTTCAAGAATATTGTATTCCAAGTTTCATTTTGCTCTTTGCATTTTTTAAAATGGGGTTTGTTTTGATCTTTCTCTTTGTGTTAGAGGCGTTGTTCAAATATCTTGTGACCCTTTACTGCCCATTAATTTTTAGGTTTCTTTGATCTGCTGCCTGAGTTATGCCCCTGGAAGCTTTATAGCTTCCAAAATTGTGTTGCTCTCATAGTCATTTTCATGCTCTTTTGGATTTATGCTCTTTCAAAATAATCCCTTTCAATTTTACTGGAGCTAAGGATGGACTGGAAATACATCCATTTGGTTTAATCTGTCATGCCTGAACAGAGGTCCCATTACTTTCTAACAACCTAATTTAACTAATTATTCACTAAAAACATTTTGTTTTCCTACTTTTGTGACTTCATACATGCCCCTCCCACTTATCTCTGAACTAATTATTCACTAAAAACATTTTGTTTTCCTACTTTTGTGACTTCATACATGCCCCTCCAACTTATCTCTTTGTATCACGTCCAAAATATCACGCAAAAGTCTTTCACAAATTCTTTCTACCACCCACTTACACTAGAAATGACTTCTCCTTCCCTGGCCCCCACCAGTTTATTTTATCCTGCTCTGAAGTGTGGTCATGTGTACAGCTGTCACATTTCCCTGCTAGACTCTACTTAAAGGGCAGAAAAAGTTTCATGTACCTCCACCTGACACAATGTCTCATGTACAGTAATGATCAACATATATTTAACTAACAAAATAATAAACTGAATATACTTTTTCTTGGAAGTATTTTGCTGCCACTATGTTCCCGATAGTTATTTTTTTTGAAAGGAAATTTCTCTTCATTTTTTTCAAATCATTACCCACTTTATTTTGTGAAGAAACCAGCAACTCTGAGTACCCATTGTATGTGTTTCTCTTTCTCTTGATTGTACACTTTGATACTGATGACTACTTTTAACATAATTTAAGAAAGGTACACAAAAAGAGTACAAAAGAAATCTGGTCTCTTTGGGCTTTATTTAAAATGCCATTAACACCATAGTGAATGTCACAGCCTAAGACTGTAGAAGACACCACCAATCCTGCTTTATACCTCTTTGTCACATAATCACAGTACTCAGAACCTAGTCACATAAACAGAACAGGGTGGAAATTACAGATACTTTAATTTGTTTTTAAATCACAAAGCAATGAAATATAACCCTCTGAGAGGGATGGTGGATCTGATAGGGACATTTATCTGACAGAACCCATTGTAATTCCTTACGTGAAAGGATTATTAAGGTTTATATGTCAGCAAGCACCTGCACAGATCTTACCAATAATCTTTACTTGGAGCACTGTTCAAAGACATTCTACCAAATAATCCAAGTTATGATTTAGTAAAGTAACCAAAATGGGAGTAACAAGGCTATTTCACAAGGAGGAGATATTTCTAATCTTACTTATAGAGTTTATAGTCTATTAATATTTTAAAAAATCTAATAAATTTTATTTTAATTTAATTTTGAGTTGTAAAAGGAACATTGTAAAAAGTACCCTGTGTTAGGTCCCTGGAACTGAAAACCTGACTTTTAGAAACCCCCACCCTTCCGGTTTCATTCCTCTAACTTTCGATCTCCCTAAGTCTCTGTTCCCACAGGTGGAGCAGGCTGAGCAGGTACCCAGAGGGTAACATTGTAACTGCTTCCCCAGGCTAGCCCAAGGTTTCCATCTCCCCAGGTCTCTGTTTCCATGAACAGGCTGTATCCGGAATGGAACATTGTGACCACCTTCCTAGGCTAGGCCAGATGCTAATCTTAACCCTATAAAAGAAGACACCCAACTTCCTCTCCGCACTGATGTCACTTTTCGGCTCAGCCTGGCAGGTCAGCTTTGCCACTTGCTAATAAAATCTTCTTTTCTTCCTTTACCTGGCTAGAGTCTCCTTCCTCAGTGACCTTACATCCTGTTTATAAACTTCCTGAGGGTAGGGATTTTCCCATAGAACTAAACATACCCCTTACATAAAACTAGGACTACAGAAATCCCTATACTTGTAGTATTAAGCCTATCAAACTTAATGAATATAAAATTATGCATGTAGTCAAATCCTTACATTACCAACATGTAGTCAAATATTTACTTTACCAATGGAATGAATCGGACATTAAGTTGTTTATGAATTCACAAAATGGTTCCTATGTCTATGCTTGCATTTTGGGTTTCTTCTTATTAACCCATTAGAACAATCATGTCCGTAAAGCAGAAAGTAGTGCAAGTGATCAAAACCCTACTTAGAAGAGGCTGATGCTTGCAATGAAAAAAGGTGTGGATATAATAGCCATAACAAAGAAGTGACAAGAAAAGATAATGATACGCCCTCTAAGGAGTGCTCCTGCAATTGACTGTCAAGTGCAGAAGGTGAGGAAATGTGACTGATGCAATGGGAAGAAGAAAAATATATTGTACAGAAAAACATATTGTATATAATATTTTAATATCAATCAATAGTGCTCCTGCAATTGACTGTCAAGTGCAGAAGGTGAGGAAATGTGACTGATGCAATGGGAAAAAGAAAAATATATTGTACAGAAAAACATATTGTATATAATATTTTAATATCAATCAACGTATTTTATTTAATATCATTTATTTAATACATTTAATATTAATATATTCAGCTCGAAAAACTGAATCACGTTTGTCTGTCCATTAGCTTAAAATTTATTTAAGAGAAAGCTAGAGGATTGTTCAAGAAATTAACAGTTAAGTATTGTGGGGTACAGAGTTGACTATCAGTATGTGTGTACAATACGTGGTGATCGAATCAGGATAATCAGCATATTCATCATTGCAAAATGTGATCATTCTTCATGTCCACTAACCAATTTCTCCCTAACACCCCTCCCCCCCTTTACCACCTCTAGTAACCATAGTTCTGTTCTCTCCTTCTGAAAGTTCAATGTATTATTGTGATTGTTCATTCTCTCTCTCTCTCTCTCTCTCTCTCCCTCCCTCCCTCCCTCTTTTGCTCCTGCTCATGAGTGAGGACATGCAGTATTTCTCTCTCTATCCCTGACTTGTTTCACTTAACATAGTTTTCTCTAAGCTCATCCATGCTGCTGCACATGGAAGAATCTCGATGCCAATCCTCCATTCTTCCTCTCCAGACACTTTTGGGCACCACAAACATTCTCTCATCCTACTTAGCCTACCTAGATTTCTCATGATGAGTTAATGCGTGTCTGTGGTTGGATGCACCTGCAGTTCTGTTTATTGGTCAGTGGAAATGAGAGATTGCAGTTGCAGTTTCTCTTCCACTCTGTGTTATAGACACCAACACACCACTCATGGGAAAATGGGAAAAAAATGAAAAATCAACAAAAAATGTGCAATGGATGCACTGAAATTACATGTAATTGTATAAATGGTGCAACAGTAATTAGGTTAAACAGTTAAAAAGAAAAAGGATTGTGAAAAATGCAGCTGGTATAAGTTTTATCACAAACCATCATGTATCTCATAGGTTCAAGGCTCAGTGGGACTGGCACATAGCAATTAGCTTGAAAATATGGATAGTCTGCCAAGGAATGCCCAACTATAATTGTAAAAGTACTTAACAGAGTTTTGACTGCAATAAAACTATTTGGAAAAGAATACCTGGTGAAACATAGAACAGTATAAATATTTTTAAAGTTTGAAAGGCCTGTATCTGTGAAATTCAAGCTTAAAAATTCTTAGCAGCAGTGCTCCATAATTCTGGAAATATAGATATAATCTAGGTGGAAGGAGGCATTAATTGATTTGCCTTAAAATTGCAGAGATATTTCATTTGTTTGTGATAGTCCTGATGTAGCCGATACAAATTATATGAGAGCCACTAAAACTGCTGTAAGTTTATCATGTTGAAAATCTGGGAGTCTTTAAGTTTTTAAAAGAAAATAATCTGAAAAATCCAAAAGACCTAATACTAATCTAATGTAATCAATAAAAATCAGTCACAATATCACTATCTACAGCCTCCTTAAAATATCAACTATATGACACTTGTATAATATCATTCTGGATTTAAAAACAAACGGTCTTTTGATAA
Organism: Galeopterus variegatus; assembly: GCF_000696425.1. Classification (NCBI taxonomy): domain Eukaryota; kingdom Metazoa; phylum Chordata; class Mammalia; order Dermoptera; family Cynocephalidae; genus Galeopterus; species Galeopterus variegatus. The sequence goes on along the minus strand of NW_007732556.1, from coordinate 4,712 downwards.
GTATTTTAAAAATTAACCTGTTGTTATGAAGATTGCATTGGGTTCACATAAATCTACTTTGCTGAACAATTCCAAGTAAAATTCAGATATTCAGAGCTAAGGTGAAAATCAGTATTCACAATTTATCAGCATTTATGTATGTCATACCAACATTTATTTACATAGATATTTCCTTCTTACCGGTGCCTTATCAATATCCTCTGGATCACCATGGCAAATCCTTTGGAGCAGAAAGTACTATTCACATAGAGGAGGCACAAAAACTGTACAGTTAGGTTTAAAGAGCGGAGCATTATGCATAAGAATGTCTAGTCCTTGTTACAGCATGTACGAGCCTTGAATGAGTAACGTAACCTCTCTAACAGTGTACACTGCTTATAAAATAGAAATAATAATGTTGGGGCCGAGCCCGTGGCGCACTCGGGAGAGTGCGGCACTGGGAGCGCCCAGGCGCTCCCGCCGCAGGTTTGGATCCTATATAGGGATGGCCGGTGCGCTCACAGCACTCACTGGCTGAGCGTGATGTGGCCAGTCTCAAAAAGGAAAAAAAAAAAAAGAAAGAATAATTTTGGTTCTCAGCCTAACAATATTAGTCAGGATGAGTTAGGAGCAGTAAGAAACCACCTCAAAACTTTTAGTGGCTGAGCAAAATAAAGTCTTCTTTTTTCCCACAGAGGAAAAGTCAGCTATGTTCAGACTACAACAACTGTCTGCCATGGAGGACCTTTAATATATTGAGAGGGTTTAAATGAAAGGTGTTCAGACCACAATTTTGGTCTGTCCTGTCTCTGAGAAGACTCTTCCCTCATATGTTTTGATGTTTGTGATGTGACCTCAAGGTCTTTTCCTGGAAGCTGCCTCTGCACTTACTATTGCAGGGAATGAGAGCCCTGAGCTTGCAGTTTAGTGTTGGATTATGGCAGGGAAATGAGGCAACTGCAAGGGAATACAGTAAGTTAACCAACAGGAATGAGTGCAAAGATCTACAAAAACAGACAGGAAGGCTTCATAACAGAACTAAAAGGCTACTGAGAGGCTTTCATAGAAATCAAAGTTTAAGCTTACTTCTGAGTTAAAAATCTCAAAATAAGTTTGACTTAAAGTGAGCAATAACTAAGTAAAGAAGAGAGAAGACCCAAATAAAAATTAGAAATGAAAAAGGTGAGGGCCGGCCCAGTGGCGCAGTGCTACAGTGCGCCGCTTGAGAGTGCGGTGGCGCTCCCGCCGAGGGTTCGGATCCCACATACAGACCGGTTCCCGCTCACTGGCTGAGCGAGGTGTGGGAGCAACACCGAGGGTTGCGATCCCGTTGCCAGTCCCGGTCCGGTACGGGCGCGACACTGAGGGTTGCGATCCGTTGCCGGACACAAAAAAAGACAAAAAGGAAAAAAAAAAAAAGTGAGCAATGTCAATCAAATGTGTGCACATAAGTTATAGCTAGACAATCTGTTTTAAGAAAATAAGAAAGGTTCAAATTTATTTTAGAGGGACAGGAAATACCCTCCATTTATTGGTATTTCAGAATTCAGTGAAAAAAATATGTAAAAGCTTTGATCATATTATTTCTCTCAACTTAAGCTTTCTAAGCTGAAAAGAGAACCACTGATATAGAAAATATAGCTGGAGAAAGGACAATAAAATATTTAAAAATTAAGATATGGAGCAGAGAATGAGAAAGTCTAACAGCTATCTAAGTCCCAGAAGAATGTAGAAGATATAATATTTGAAAATACAATGGCTGTGATTTTCCAAACCTCCCAGATGCAAGAAGCAATGATTCCAGTGTTTCTCAAGCACAATAGGTGAAAAGAAATCTATGCCCAGAGATGAAAACAAAACTGCTTAACCAAATAGGCTCAGAAAAGATTATAAAAACATCCAGAGAAGAAAGGAAGATCATCAAAATATAAACAATGATTAGACTAACAGCAGACTACTCAACAGGAGAAGCCAGAAGTTCCTTGAATATCTTTGAAATGCTGAGAGACAATCACTATTATCCTATAATTACATACCCAGAAAACTTATCTTTCAGTTTATCTTTCTGGAATGGCAGTAAAATTAAAATATTTACCTGAGCATAAACAAAGAGCTCATCACCTAGAGAACTTCATTAAAGATAGTGGTAAAGCATGATCTTCAAGAAGAAGAAACATGGTTTCAGAAGAATGAGATGCACAGAATAAGAGTAAGCAAAAAAAATTCTAAGCATATATGTATATCCAATAACCTATTTAAAATAATAAACATGATGTCTAATTTGTGGGGTTTAAAAAAGGATACCAAGGCACAAAGCTCAAGGGTTCAGATCCCTTTATCTTTCAGGCACCCACGGGGGGGGGGAGAGAGAGAGAGAACTAAAATACTGGGGAAGAGTAGATGCAAGTCAGAAGAGTAGTGATTATAGTTTAAATATTCTAACATTCCCTACACTCTTGGGAAGAAAAGTGAAAATAGTTTAAATTTAGATTTTAGTAAGTAAACTACAAATGGTAAAAGTTCAAGAATAATGACTGAAAGACTAAAAATGGCATGTATAAATTCCCAAAAATTATCAGTTAAAATAAGAACAAATAGGAAAAACGGTCATAGAATAGAAAAACAAAATTCTTACTAAAGTACAAATAATTCTAAATGTAGCGATGATCACAATAAATGTAAACAGGTTAAATTCTCCCCCAAATTGTCAGAATGGGTAAGATAAGCAGCTTATTTGCTGTTTATAAGAGAGCCACCAAAAAAAAGAAAATCAAAAACAAAAACAAAGCATGTGAAAGTACGGAGGCAAAATATAGAAAATATATTCCAGGAAAACATTTAAAAAGGGAAAGTTGGAATAGCTATATCAAACAAAACAGACGTTAAGAAAGAAAAAAAAAATTTTTTGTTTTTGTCTTTTTTGTGACCGGTAAGGGGATGGCAACCCTTGGCTTGGTGTCGTCCACACCGCGCTCAGCCAGTGAGCGCACCGGCCACTCCTATATAGGATCTGAACCCACGGCGGGAGCACCTCTGTGCTCCCAGCGCTGCACTCTCCCGAGTGCGCCACGGGCCGGGCCCAAGAAAAAAATACTTTTAGGAAAAAAATGATCATTGTATAATGATAAAAGTTGATGACTATAAACTTTAAGCACTGATGAAATCCCCTGAAAAAATATAAAACAAAATGTTACCACAACTGAAATAAATAAGCAAATCTATCATCAAAGTAGGAAACTTCAACTCAGCTCTCTCCTTTACTGACAAGTCAGTTAAGTAGAGCAAAAAAACAAAAACAAAACAAAACATCCAAATGAACAAATTTATACATAGATACATGTATACATATATATAAAATATAAAGCACTTGAACAATTTAATTTAAAGCACTTGAACAAGATCATTTTCATTCTTCTACAGCACTCCTGAAAACGTTACAAAAATCGATCATGTTTTAGGCCATAAAGTATCTCTCCACAATATCACAGAAACCATGTGTTTTTTCCATATTGCAATTAAGTCAAAGCTAAAAAAAACTTTTATATTTAGGGGGAGCAAGATGGCGACGGGTCTGGAGTGAGCGTGCCAGAGGACAGAGAGAGCCTGTGAAGTGTGTGCTGTGCTGCCAGAGTACTATTTGCATATCCAAGAGCAACAAAAAACAAATAAATCACTGATCAATTAATCTACAACGAAAAAAAGCAACTACAGTCTCGAGGTTTAAGGGCCGATGCAAAAGAAGATTCCTGAGAGCGCCGCCCAGCCCAGCCCCGCTTGGGGGGCAAAGGCCTGCCTGGCCCCCGCTTACCACACCAGGCTAAGTGCCTTCAGCAGCACTGCCTCCATTTTCTCCGGGGGGGGCGGAGCCGGCCGGCTCAGATCAGGCAAGCCAGCCATCTTCGCTTGGCGCGGCTCCTCACTGAGCCGTGCCACTTGTGGGCCACAGCGCGGGGCCCCCCGGGGCCTGTGGAGCGGCCACAAGTCCCACTCCTCCCACGGATCTCTGGTGGGGCTGGTGGTGTGGGGAGCCCCCAGCCAGCGTCGGGAGGGCAGGGAAGAGGATCCTGCCCAGACTGTCACTCCACCACACCTGGGGTGTCGGCCCCAGGTAAACTCCCTGCTTCCGGGAGGGAGATACCATCTCTGTGGCCTTCAGTTCGTAAAAATCCCAGACTGATTTCTGGTTGGGAGAGGGGTGACCGGGGTGCTCCCGAGCTCGCTTGATCCTGCCGGAGAGCTGGCCTGAGGGTGCCGGGCTGGCTCATGCCGGGGTATTCAAAGAGGGACTGTGTACTGTGGGATCCTCCCCCGGGGGGCTCACACCCCGGTGTGGGAGATAACTCAACCACACAGGGGGCCGCAATACCAGGGGGAAGGTGGGAGGCCCAGAGAGGACCTTGACCAGGGCCGCAGGAATGCTCACAGTGTCCCTGGAGGAGGCCTGAGACCCCTTCAGGGCCGGGTGGGGCTGAGAGAGGAGGATTGCAGAAGACACGCCCAAGCCCTGTACTGAGCGCAGAGAGGGGAGGGGTCCGGCAAAGGAGGAGGAGTCTCGGAAAAAAAGACGCACCCTCCGGGAGGCCCCATCGTGTGCACACAGAGAGGGGAAACGCCCGGATAGTGAGGCAGAGACTTACAGATCTCACACACCGTGTTGGGCCGGCAGGACAGCATCCAGCTGCCAGGGCCAGAACTCAAAGATCAGGGAGAACTCCCAGAGCTGACCAGGGAGG
>NW_007732555.1:45783-130178 GCF_000696425.1 Galeopterus variegatus | reverse complement strand
TGCAAATAGTACTCTGGCAGCACAGCGCACACTTCACAGGCTCTCTCTGTCCTCTGGCACGTTCACTCCAGACCCGTCGCCATCTTGCTCTATGTGTTTGAAATTTTATAAAATAAAAATTTATATAGTACAATGAGCAACGTATGCTAAACAATGTAAAAACCTAGACATTACTGATAAATTTCTGGGGAAATATAAAATGCCAAGATGTAGAATACCTAAATAGACCAATGAGCATCAAAGAAATTGAGATAGTAATAATAACTCCTCTCCCAAAAGCCCCAGGCCCAGATAGTTTTACAGATATGTTCTACTCAACTTTCAAGAGACAGATAATCTTGATCTCATCACAAATTGTCCTAGTAAGTAAAAAAAGAGAGAAAACTGCTCAGCATTTTTTGTGAAGCTAACATGGTCAGGCAATCATGTTCTTCAAGGACAGTCTAAGATGGCAGCAGAACGCCCAAAATGGCTGCAGAAAAGTTTCAAGGCCCCTAGAACAGCACATTTTCCATGAACAAAGGCCCCCCTCCCCTTCTTCCTCACCGCCACATCCCGCCCTTCCCACGGGCGTGAATTTCTCCACCAATAGAAAAGCCCCAACTCAGCTTCAATCCCGCTCACTGCCCGCCCCTCCCTCCCTAGCCAATAAGAACAGCCCAGCTCAGCTTAACGGGGTATAAAGGGCGCACCCCAGCTCTCAGTGCTGCTGCGCCCACTTTCCACAGAGCAGCTCCCTGTCCGTTTTGCCTGCTTAATACATCGTGGTTGAGCCTCTGTCTCCTGGTGTGTTTCTCATTCTGCGTTCTGGTGGGTTTTTCCTTTCATTGGTGCCGTGACTCGGTTGGGGTTTCCCCACTCCTAGTGAGACCCCCGCCGTTTCTCTGCCTGTGGCCTGGAGCTCACGCCAGGGACGACACTCAGCCCGGCCCTTTTTCCCGATCGCCGCCAGCGCATCCACCACCCGCCTTCTACTTGGTGAGTTTCCAGGACACCGGTTTCACGTCTCTCTCAATCAATCAATCTCTCTCTCTCTCTCTTTCTCTCTCTCGACTCGGCCAAGGCGAGAAGAGGTTACCCTCTCCCACTCCCTCTTGTTCGCTGTGGGGTTTTGTTTCTGCCAATAGGCATTTGTGAGTCCCGGCGCCAGGCGCCCCTCAGCTCTACGGCCCTTTGGGGTCCCTCAACCACCAGGAAACCAGTGACAGCCGCTTCCGGGGTTTGAGATTTCTCGGTACCCCGTCTGAAGCGGGGACACCCCTTCGGCCACGGTACTCTGTCCTCCCTGCAACATGGGGGTGCTCCTTTGGGGTCCCTCAACCACCAGGAAACCAGTGACAGCCGCTTCCGGGGTTTGAGATTTCTTGGTACCCCGTCTGAAGCGGGGACACCCCTTCGGCCACGGTACTCTGTCCTCCCTACAACATGGGGGTGCCGGTGCTCCGTCTCTCCCGGCCGACTCCTCTCTAAAACGCCTCCTTGATAATCTCAAAACTTTGGGCCTGGTCCCAGACATTAAGCCAAAAACGCTCATTAGACTTTCTACCAATGAGTGGCCAGCCTATGATTTAGACAATCAAAATAGGTGGCCTCCTTTTGGGTGCCTAAACCCCGATATTCTTCGGGACTTGTATAACTTTTGTGAGCGATCGGGAAAACGGGCCCAAATCCGCTATGTTCAGGCATTTTCCTACCTTCGGTCACATCCCGCCCTGCGCACCGCTTGCAGTCCAGGCCAGGTTTTATCGGCCTGCAGGCCTTCTCTGTCCGCTCCTGCTCCTCCTACGTCTGATGTCGACCTGGCAGATGAACCTCCGCGCCTCCCACGCCTCCCGCTCCCCCTTCCCCGCCACACCCTCCGCCTGTTACTTGCTCTCGGCCCATGAGGCCCAGCCCCGCCCTGCAACTCAGACGCCCCTCTTGGCCCCTCTCCGTGAGGTGGCTGGCGCAGAGGGTATTGTTAGGGTTCACGTCCCTTTTTCCATGACCGATCTTTCCCGAATGGAAAAGCATTTAGGGTCATGCACAACTAACCCTGTTTCTTATACTAAAGAGTTCCAGTATCTCTGCCAGCCTTACAGTTTAATTTTCATGATGCCTACACTGTTCTTGCAAACACCCTATTGCCGGAGGAATGTAGGCGGATCCGGCAAGAAGCCAGATCCTATGGAGATGAGTCCACCAGACCAACCTCGCCCAGGCGATCGGGACCCAGGCCGCCCTGGAGATCGACCCCCACTGGGACTATAACACCCCTCCTGGCTTGGCTCACTGAGACCACTTCCTCACTTGTCTTGTGGCGGGGCTCAAACGGGCTGCCCAAAAGACAGTAAACTATGAAACACTCCAAGAAATAGTTCAAGAATGAAAAATCCTTCCTCCTTTTTAGACCACCTTACTAAGGCTTTATTACAGTTCACCAACATAGATCCCAAAACCCCTGACGGGAGACAACTCCTGATGACTTATTTTTTTAACTAAAGCTTCCCTGACTTACAGGCAAAGCTAAAAAAAACTAGGTCGGGGGCCCCTTACTCCTCAGAACGAAGTCCTAGCTGCTGCGTTTAAGGTCTATCACAGCTGGGACAGTAAGACCAGATGCCAAAAATATCAAATGTTGGTGCAGGCTATCAAGGGGTATACCCCCTCAGCTCCCATTCCTCAGAAGGGCCATTCCACACCTAAGGGTCCCCCAGGCCCCTGCTTCAAGTGGGCAAAGAAGGACATTGGGCACGGTCATGCCCCAACCGCGGGACTCCATCAAGGCCTTGTCCTAAATGCCACTCTGGGTCACTGGGGGGTAGACTGCCCTGGCCTCCATAGGGAGGCTGGGTCGGTCTCAGACCCCACACCCAACTTTCTGGGCCTGGCATCTGATGACTGACGGGGCCCTGGGATTCCTCTGTCCACAACCGCCCTTACCACCGCGGGGAGCCCAGGGTAGAATTCAAGGTCGAGGGCTGCCCTATTTCTTTCCTCATCGATACGGGAGCCACTCTTTCGGTTCTGACAGAGTTTGGGGGACCCACGTCTCCATCTGATTTGCCCATTGTGGGGTCGGAGGAAGGTTTATATTTCCTCTAAAAACCCCTTATGTGCTATGCCATTTCCAACACCACTCTTTTGCTCATCAGTTTTTGGTCATGCCCCAATGTCCAGCTCCCCTGCTGGGCCAGGACATATTAGCAAGACTTCTCCATTTATTTCCACCATGCCCCATCTTTTCTCCTCACCATCGCGGTGGCAGCCCAACCCCCTTTCGACGCAGGCCCCCTTTTGCCGATGCCTGGAGTTGACCCACGAGTTTGGGACATGTCAACTCCTTCATTGGCCCACTGTTCACCAATCCAGATTTTCCTTAAGAATCCCCACCATTTCCCTCATCAGGCTCAATACCCCCTCCCTACCAGCAGCCTATTAGGGCTACAGCTGATTCTCAAAGAGTTATTACAAAAGGGCCTCATTTGGGGTGGCCCGTGGCTCACTCAGGAGAGTGCGGTGCTGATAACATCAAGGCCACAGATTCAGATCCTATATAGGGATGGCCGTTTGGCTCACTGGCTGAGCGTGGTGCTGACAACACCAAGTCAAGTGTTGAGATCCCTTTACCAGTCATCTTTTTAAAAAAACAAAAAAAGGGCCTCATTCAGCCCACAAATTCCCCCTACAATACCCCTATTCTGGCAGTTAAAAAATCTACTGGCTAATACCGTCTTGTCCAAGATTTGCGTCTCATCAATGAAGCGGCAATCCCAATCCATCCTTTAGTCCCCAATCCATACACGCTTTTATCCCCCATTCCTGCTTCTTGCACCTTTTTTTCAGTTATAGATTTGAAAGATGCTTTTTTCACCATTCCTTTACACCCAGATTCCCCAAATCTTTTCACATTCACTTGGACCGATCCTCAGTCCCACCACTCTCAGCAGTTCACTTGGACGGTCCTACCACAAGGCTTCCGCGACAGCCTTCACCTGTTCAGGCAGGCTCTAGCAGCAAACCTTCATGATTTAACTTTCACCCATTCTTCCTTCCTCCAGTATGTCTATGATCTCCTTTTATGCAGCCCTTCTTACCCCACATCCGAAACCGACACTGTTTCCCTCCCCAATTTTTGGCAAATAAACCGATCCTCAGTCCCACCACTCTCAGCAGTTCACTTGGACGGTCCTACCACAAGGCTTCCGTGACAGCCTTCACCTGTTCAGGCAGGCTCTAGCAGCAAACCTTCATGATTTAACTTTCACCCATTCTTCCCTCCTCCAGTATGTCTATGATCTCCTTTTATGCAGCCCTTCTTACCCCACATCCGAAACCGACACTGTTTCCCTCCCCAATTTTTGGCAAATACAGGATACCAGGTATCCCCTCACAAAATCCAGGTTTCCAAATGCTCAGTTAAATATCTGGGAGTCCAAATATCACATGGATCAAAGGCTATAACAACAGATCAAAAACAACACCTTTGGGAACTACCCGTCCCAAAATCTAAGGATGAAATATCATCCTTTTGAAGACTTGCAGGCTATTTTTGGGCTTGGATTCCAAATTACTCCCTTTTAGCCAGACCCTTATATGAAGCCTCCAAAGGAGATCCAACGGAACCCTCAATGGACTCCATCAAGTCCTCTTTCAAGGACCTCAAACAAGCTCTTATCACAGCCCCGGCCCTACATTTACCTGATTTACAACGTCCCTTCCTCTTATACGTTCATGAGAACAAAGCTTTCAGACTGGGTGTACTTGGACAACAACAGGGACCCACTTTTACCCCTGTAGCCTATTTATCCAAGAAGCTTGATCCCACAGTCCGTGGCTGGGCCCCATGTCTTAGGATGCTGGCCACCGTCCACCATGTTCTCCAGGAGGCAAAAAAGCTCACTTTTGGTACCCCCACCATTATAGCTTCACCCCATCATCTAAAGGACCTCCTGACTTAGAGGGGATTACAAACCCTCCCGCCCTGCTGGGTTTTATCCCTCCTTGTCTCTTTCACTCAAGACCCCTCTATGACATTTCAGACTTGTGCCCCTTTATACCCCGCTTCCCTTTTGTCCATTTCAGAAGGACCCCCCTTCCATCATTGCCTCGAGTCATTAGAAGCCCTCCTTCCTTGCCCTTCTCACATATCCAAGGGCCTTGTAGACAACCCCGCCAATACCTGGCTCACAGATGGCAGTTCCTTTTTGTGTGAGGGAAAATGAAAAGCAGGATATGCCATCGTATCTCCCACTCACATCATCGAGGCCAGACCTCTGCCACCAAACACCACCAACCAACAGGCGGAGCTCATTGCAGTTATTTGGGCTTTTAAATTATCGGCAGACAAATCCCTTACATTATACACTGATTCTAAACATGTTTTCCACTTGATTTTATCACATGCAGCAATTTGGAAGGAGTGGGGTTTATTGAACACAAAGAGTGTCACTATCACCAATTCCAGATTAATTTCCCCACTCCTACGGGCATCATTATTGCTCTCCAAGGTCAGCATAGTCCATTGTCGGTTACACCAATCTGACTTCCCCTGTCACAAGGGGGAATTCCAGGGCAGATCAGGTAGCTAGGCAAGCAGCTGTCTTCAGACCCACCCTTAATTTTGCCTGCCCTTTTGCTGGACCCCCCACGCGGTCTCTCCATCGACCCACACAATCAAAGTCTTCTATCTTATCTACATTCTTTATTTCACCCCAATACACAGAGTTTAAAATTGTTCTTGACTTCTTTCTTTTCCTTAACCCCAGAAGACAAGGTCTATCTCCAAAACTTGGCCAAAACATGTCAAGTATGCCAGAAAACCAACCCCAACACCTCATTACAGCCTTCTTCCTTTCCCTCCCATCAGGCACGGGGACACCTCCCCGGATCTGATTGGCAAATAGACTTCACCCATATGCCAAAGGTTCATAAACTTTCACGCCTCTTAGTTTTAGTGGACACGTTTTCCACTAAAATGTGGGTGGAGGCGTTCCCCACTTCCAACAAAAGGGCATCCACGGTTGCCTCTCTTCTCCTTACATACATTATCCCATGATTCGGGGTTCCCACTTTCCAGTCAGACAACAGCCCCAAATTTGTTCCCCAAGTTACACAGGGTGTCACAAAGGGCCTTGACATCTCATGGCATTTCCATATACCATGTCATCCACGATCCTCCGGGAAGGTTGAGCGCACCAGCCGAATGCTTAAGAACATCCTCACTAAACTATCTCTTGAACTTCACACTGATTGGGTTGCATTGCTCCCCTTGGCCTTATTCCAGCTCTGGCCTCTCCCAAAATGGCCCTCTTCTATGTCACCATTCAAAGTCATGTATGGTCGCCTGGTTTTGCCTCCCGGGGTGGCCCCTTCCTCCAGCCCATTGCCGGAGCACCTCACCTATACCCTCCTTTCTTTCATCCGCTCCAAACTTTGGAAACATCAGGAAACCCTTTTACCTGACCCATCCAGGTCTCATGGGGGATTTTAAGCCCTGGGAATTGGGTTTATTTCTCCCCCCAAGTTGACGGGTCCCTTAACCCCAAAATGGGGAGTACCTTTTTTTTTTTCCTTTTTGTCTTTTTTTTCGTGACCGGTAACAGGATCGCAACCCTTGGTGTCGCGCCCGTACCGCGACCGGCAATGGGATCGCAACCCTCGGTGTCGTGCCTGCACCGCGCTCAGCCAGTGAGCCGGCCAGTCTCTATATGGGATCCGAACCCTCGGCAGGAGTGCCGCCGTGCTCCCAAGTGCCACACTCAACCGAGTGCGCCACCGGGCCGGCCCGGGAAGGACCTTTTAAAGTTATTCTTTGTACACCTACAGCTGCCCGGCTGGAAGAGGCCCCAAGAAAATTAATTTCGTGGATTCATATCTCCAGGTTAAAGCCAACCAGGCTGCCTGACCGTGAAACAGCTTCACCATTCAGGTCGTTCCCACAAGCTCACTTGCTCCATTTCTCCCACCAACCCTCTAAAACTCTGCATATCCCGCATGCCCACACTCCCTGCCATTCCCAAGTAACCTTCCATGCTCGTGTGGATTTTCGGGTGTGGTCCCCTTTTCTTCATGGTCCAGTGTTGGGTTATACCGATTCCCATAAGGCTTATCCCTTCAAGCCCCATCAGAATTCCCACCTGTGAAGTAGGATTTTTGGGGATCCACAAATGCAATTAGACCTCCAACTACCCCCCAGACCCCATATCCACTTCAAGTTCTGGGACATCGACTGGGAAGGCAAAATAATACCCACTCAACTTCTTTTTTTTTTTTTTTTTTTTTTTGAATGACCGGTAAGGGGATCTCAACCCTTGGCTTGGTGTTGTCAGCACCATGCTCAGCCAGTGAGCAAACCGGCCATTCCTATATAGGATCCGAACCCGGGGCCTTGGTGTTATCACCACCGCACTCTACCGAGTGAGCCACGGGCCGGCCCCCCACTCAACTTCTCTAAAACGATCTAAAATAACATGAAGCCCACTGTCCCCATAGTCTTCTTTTCCCTTTCGCTTTTTTGTTCGGGAGCCCCCACACCTCCAACACCTCAGTCATCCGCCAGGTGAAGGTTTTATTTACAAGAATCCTGGAAGTCCCAGTTTGGGTCCCACAGCCAAATCACCAGCACTGCTGATTGCCCACCTTGGAGATGCAACACTAGTATTTCCTTTATATTTCCCTCTTTTCCGTCTCTTCCCCAAGATGCAAACCAAATATAATTGTTATACCTATTGGCTTCAGATGAACAGCGGTTGCCCCTACTACTATTGTAACATTCACTCCGTCGGGGGAGGGATGGCCCATGGACCACAAGGCCTCTACCATAACAGCTCAACATACAGGCTGACTGTCCCGGATCCATGGGACAATAGACGGAAAGATGGGGTCAATGGCAAATTATATGCCCGGACTACTGATTCTTACCCTACAGCCTCACTTCACATTTATAGGGCCCTCATAACCTCCTCTGTTCCAAACCCCCCACTAAAAAATAAATGTCAGGTCATTAAAAACCAAGAACAACTCTTATGCCACCACTTACAAACTTCAACAAGCTCAGAGCCCTTTTCTTTTATAAAATTCGTCCAACAAGCCCTCACAGTGGCGAACCTTTCTGGCCTGGGGAATTTATCCCACTGTTTTCTTTGTGCTGCTTTGGGCAAATCCCCATTAGTGGCCGTTCCCCTCCCAGGCCCATTTAATCCACACACTACCTCAACTTCGGCTCCTTTTTCCCCTCTCCAGGACATTCCCTTGTTTACTAAACCCTCAAATCCAATAATTTCCTTCTGCTATACCACCCCTAATTCCTCTCTTTGCAATACAACCCAACAAAACGTCACCAGCCAACATGCCCCCGTTGGAGATTTCTGTTGGTGCAATGGCACCCTCTCTAAGGCCCTCAACACCTCGGCCTCCCACCTTCGCCTACCTGTTTCATTGGTTCCCCAGCTCACCGTCTACAGTCAGGCCAAAGTTATTGCCTTAGTTAGTTCCCCAGACAAACAAAAATGGGCAGTTTTCCTCCCTCTGGTCTTCGGGGTTTCCTTGGCCTCCTCTCTGGTGGCTGCAGGACTAAGCACAGGGACACTTGTCCACTCTATAGACTCAAGTAGAGATCTTTCAGAAAAATTCCAGGTGGCCATTGAGGCCTCAGCAGAGTCCTTGGCTTCCTTGCAGCGCTAAATCACCTCACTGGCCCAAGTAACTCCAAAACAGGCACACCCTAAACCTCCTCACGGCCGAAAAGGGTGGCACCCGCATGTTCCTCAATGAGGAATGCTGTTGTTACATCAACAAAACGGATGTGATTGAAACTAATCTCCAAAGTTTGGCCAAAATCCGTGAGTTTCTCACAAACAAGTATTGCTTGGGGGACCCCACCTCACCTCAGTGGTGGCAGTCCTCATTGACCTCAGGGCTCCTCCCCTTTCCAAGCCCACTTCTCCTCATTGGGGTATTATTAACTCTGGCCCCTTGTGCCCTTGAATTCGCAAGGTGTCTCGGGTTCCTGTCAACCAGCTCATCCTCAAGAAATACTTGCCACTGCCAAATGATAAAGACACGTCCCTATCTTTCCTCCACGCCCTTCAGGAGGACAGTTGGTTACTCCCTAACATCCATCAGGCCAAAGATGTGTTCGAGGGGCTCAGTGGCCTGTGGTTCCAAAGAACGTTCTCCACCTTCTCACCCGCAGAAATCAGAACTTTCAGCACCTGGCTGTACGGCCTTATACTCCTCATGCTTGGTTAACCGAACCTCCCCCTCTTCCTTTCCCGTACCGTCCCCTCCTCCTTCGCCCCCATCCAGCAGGAAGTAGCCAGAGACGACGACGCTGCCTGTTTTCCAATCTAAACCAAAGAGGGGAAAATGTTAGGCAATCATGTTCTACCCAAGGACAGTCTAAGATGGCAGCGGGACACCCAAAATGGCTGCAGGAAAGTTTCAAGGCCCCTAGAACAGAACATTTTCTGAAAACAAAGGCCCCCCCTCCCCCTTCTTCCTCACTGCCACATCCCCTTTCCACGTGCGAGAATTTCTCCACCAATAGAAAAATCCCAGGGGCCAGCCCGGTGGCACACTCGGTAGAGTGCGCCGGCGCTTGGGAGCGCGGCGGCGCTCCTGCCGAGGGTTCAGATCCCATATAGAGACCGGTCCACTCACTGGTTGATCGCTATACGGGCGCGACACCGAGGGTTGCGATACCGTTACCCGTCACTAAAAAAGACAAAAAAAAGGAGAAAAATCCCAACTCAGCTTAAACCCCGCTCACTGCCCACCCCTCCCTCCGTAGCCAATAAGAACAGTCCAGCTCAGCTTAGCCCGCCTGTCCATTTTGCCTGCTTAATACATCGTAGTTGAGCCTTTGTCTCCTGGTGTGTTTCTCATTCTGCGTTCGGACTGGGTTTTTCCTTTCAAACATAATCTTGATTAAAAACCAGATTGGGACAACATAAATAAAAAAATGTATTGGCCCATTTCACTTACAAATGAGGCTGCAAAAAAACTAAATAAAATATCAGCTGAACCAATCCAACAATGTACTAAAAATGAGATATGTTTATCCCAGCAATGCAAGAAAGATTTACAGGAGAATGGATCAATATTATTCATCACAGTAAAGAGTAAACAAGGGCGGGCCGGCCTGTGGCTTGCTCATGAGAGTGTGGTGCTGATAACACCGAGGCCACGGGTTCAGATCCCATATAGGGATGGCCGGTTAGCTCACTTGGGAGAGCGTGGTGCTGACAACACCAAGTCAAGGGTTAAGATTCCCTTACCGGTCATCTTTTTAAAAAAGAAAAAAAAGAGTAAACAAGGGAAAACATTCATTTCAGTAGATGCAGAAAAAACATTTAATAAAGTTCAACAGCTATTTAAGATTGTTATCATTAAAAATCTTAGCAAACTAAGTATATGCACTGAATGCTTGTGTCCCCCAACCCCCATCAATATGTTGAAATCTAATTCCCAATGTGATGGTATTAGGTGGTAGGGCCTTTGGGAGATGATTAGGTCATGAGGTGGAGCCCTCATGAGTCGGATTAGTGTCCTTAACAGGGGCTGAAAAGATCAGACTCCCTTCTTCCACCATGTGAGCCTATGGTATTAGGTGGTAGGGCCTTTGGGAGATGATTAGGTCATGAGGTGGAGCCCTCATGAGTGGGATTAGTGTCCTTAACAGGGGCTGAAAAGATCAGACTCCCTTCTTCCACCATGTGAGCCTTCACCAGACACCAAATCTGTCAGCACCTTGATCTTGGACTTCCCAGCCTCCAGAACTGTAAGAAATAAATTTGTGCTGTCTATTAATTGCCAGTTTATGGCATTTAGTTATAGCAGCTCAAATGGACTAAGACTAAGAATGGAAAAGAAATTCCTTAAGTTGGTACAAAAAAGTCTACAGCAAATGTTTTCTTAGGTAGAAAATTTAGGCACATTCCCTGTAAAATTGGGAAAAAGATAAAAATGCATCATTACTGCTACTGTATGACTTAGTACAAGAGATCCTAATCAATGCTGTGAGAAAAGAAAAGGAAAAAATTAGGTTTAGTGATTTGAAGAGAAAGAATGAGGTAAACCTGCCATTATTTGTAGATAATATGACCATCTACATAGAAAAACCAACAGAACAAAGATCCTATCACAACTAATAATAAAGTCTGGCAAGGTTTTCAGAAATAAGATCAACTTACGAAAATCTTTAAGACCTTTTTACACCAGTGGTTCTCAATCAGGAGTGATTTGCCCCTCAGGTACAGTTGAGAAATTTAGTAAATAAAAATATAAGTATGTCCCATGCAATATTTGGGATAAAATATTGGGTGTCCTGTATTTTATCTGTCAATCCCACCTCTGGGAAGGATTTGGCATCTGAAGGCATTTTGTCACAACTGGGGTTGGGGTGCCACTGGCATCTGATGGATATAAACCAGGGATGCTGCTAAACATCCTACAATGCACAGGACAGCACCTCCCCTCCCCCAACAAAGAATTATCCAGCCCAAAATGTCGGGGGTGCTGAGGTTGAAAAACCACGCTGTACAGCTGCAATAATCAACCAAAAATTATAATAAAAATGAAGGACCATGCACAGCAACTATGAACTGTCTGAGCACTAACTTAATGAATTCATGAAACCTCCACAGAGCAAACTTTGAAACTCTAATAAAAGGCATGAAAGATTTTATGAATACACAGAGAGACATTTTATGCTCTTGTGAGTATGCTAAAGGTCAATTCCAGCCCCCAAATTGGTAAATCCATTGCATTTCTAAACAAAATTTAAGCTGAATTTTTTCGGAGATTAGATAAACTTATTCTAAAATTTACATGGAGGAATAAAGGGCCATGAATAGCACAGTCAGCTTTGAAAAAGAAGAGGGAAAACTAGCCCTGCTAGACATGAGGGCACACTCCCAAGCCCTGGTAATAGAAACAGTACGTTACTGGCCCAAGAATAGACAAAACAGGTCAATGGGACAGAAAGCAACACTCAGAAACAGACCCTAACAAACTCAGTATATTTCAGAAAAGGCGTTCCAGATCAGTAAGAAAAGACATAATATCACTTCTTGGCCTTTTGCCTAAGATCAGGTACAGTATCTGTTCTTATTAGAAAAGACATAACTCACTAATAACATGGGGGGAAAGAAAAACACTGGACCCTACCTAATATTACATAGAAAGATGGATTTCCTAAGGGTTTTATGAATCCTTTAAGATAAAAAGTAAACCTATAAATAAAATTAACAAAACACCATGTTAGTGGTCGGACGGTGAGAAAGGTCAAAAGTACAAACCATAAAGAAAAAAGATTGGTGGACTTAAATACACAAAAAGAATTTCTAGTCAACAGTATCGAATTAAATCTGTATTAAACAAAGAACTCCAGCAAATCAGGAAGGAAAAGAAAAAATCATGGTCGAAAAGTCAGCAAGGAGTATGCATAACAGACTTTTTGGGAGGCACCTGGCTGGTACGGGGTATGAACCCTTGACCTTGGTGTTACAAGGCTGCACTCTAACCGACTGAGCTAACTGGACAGCCCCCAGCAATGAATATAAAGAGGCACTTAGGGAAAATCCGAAAGGTTAAGAAACATATGAAGAAATGCTCAAACCTGTACTAGAGAAATGTAAGTTAAAACAACCAAAAAGATCTCACTTTACATTCAGCAGATTAACAACAGTTAGAAAGCTGGATAATACCAGTGTTAGCAGAGATTTGCTGTTGGTGGATGAGGGGCTGGGGCAGCCTTGCAGGAGAATAATCTGGAAGTTCCAGGGTCTAATGAAACAAACGCACACCCTGTGATTGACTATCCCACTCCTGAGTGGATGCCAGAGACATTATCACAAAGACGATTAAGGGGACATGTACAAAGATGCTCATTGCAATGACGTTTATGTAGTGGAGTTGAG
Source organism: Galeopterus variegatus (assembly GCF_000696425.1). Taxonomy (NCBI): domain Eukaryota; kingdom Metazoa; phylum Chordata; class Mammalia; order Dermoptera; family Cynocephalidae; genus Galeopterus; species Galeopterus variegatus. The sequence goes on along the minus strand of NW_007732555.1, from coordinate 117,276 downwards.
CGAGTGCATATGTCCACCATTGAGAGAATGGCTGGAAAGATATAGCACATGCACACGGTGGGGTATTATGCAGCAACTGGAAGTAAGGAATTGGATGTACACAGGGCCGCATCTATGGGTCTTTAACAGCATGGTGCTTAGTGGAAATAGAACAAAAAGAGACTTTTAGCCAATAGCATCTTGTAAATTTTTTTAAATGCACACAAAACAATATATGCTTCATAAAGACACATGCAAAAATAAATTGCACATCAAACACAGTAACAGTCGTTGACTGTGAGTGGAGAATGGAAAAGAGAAATGAGGATAAAGGAGAATAAGGAAATAAAAATGCAAGAAAGGTCCGAACAAAGACTAGAAAATGTTCTGAACTGAGCAGGAGTGTGAGTAATTTGGCCTCTGCACCTGGGGCCCAAACTAAAGGAAACAAAGGAAGAAAAAAAGCTCGAGGGGCTTGGCAGAAGCTGGAAAAGCTATTTCCAAGCTGCAGACAGGTTGGGTGCGGAGTTTCCGGTGAGGAACCCCACGGAGGAGGTGGGAGTTGGGTAGGGGGAGGCAGCCCCGGGGAAGCCCATGAGCACAGAGGTCCAGGGCTTTCACAGTGCAGAAACCCATTTACAATTATACACTGAGAAAATTCTCTTCTGAACTTCTTGCCCAGTATTACGGTCTGTGGACAATTAAGGGTCAACATCCACTCTGGAACCCCCGGAGGAAAATGTGAAAGCAGCTCTTTCCTGAGGCTATGAGGTGGAGACCACAGAGACCTAGGGAAGCAGGTGGTACCAAAACTACATTGAGCCTGGCAGGCAAAGCAGAGCTAGCTGGGGGGCCCAGACTTCCTCGGGTCAGGATGCAGAGCCCCTGATTATCATGAGTAATCTGAGGGGGAGATGCTGAGGAAGGGGGCTGAGCCCTCCACCACAGTTCAGTGAGGCAGAGGAGGCATTCAGGAAAACCTATTACACCTCCTATGTCATAAATCATAATTTTTTCTACAAAAATAGGGTCATCATATACTGTTCTAGAACATACTTTTAGTTTGAAGCGGCATACTGTCAACATTTCCTATATTATTAAATATTCTTCTGTAACACCATATAATGGTTTTATAGGGTGCATGCCAGTTACTTTCCTAATTGCGCAGATCCATGCTGCCCCACCCTCCCCTGCCCTGATGTCTATCACAGGATACCCCATTTCCTGGGCTCTTTCCCAACGCACTTTCAGCTAAGTTCAGCCAACGGAAAACACTGAAGAAAACTAAAGAGTGAGAGAAGAGAAGGCAGGGTATTTCTACATCCCCCACCAGCTTTGCGATTCCAGTTCCTACCCCCACCCCACCCCCAGCTTCTGGACTCTGATCCAGCAGTGGGATAGAAGTGGCTTTTCTTGATGTTGCTAATCTCTGGATTGCTTCTGTGTATTGTTTGGCTTCTCCGCTCTCCCACCACCTGTATAATCAAGTCAGTGTATTAAAATGTTTGCAATAACTGGAGTGGATTGTTTTCCTGATTTGGCCCTGATACAGGGTGGGCAGGCCCGTTCTGCAGAGATAGTTTCTCTCTTTTGCTATTGTAAGTCATATAATAGTCAATCCCCTTAAAGCTAAATCTTTAGTCCCTAACTGTGTGTATTTCCTTAGCATAAATTTCTAGAAAATTATACAAAACATGCTTTTGATGCATATTGCCTATCTCCCCTCCTAAATGAGCTGTACCAATTTACACTTCCACCAAGAGTGTATGAGAACGCTCCAATAATCTCACCAATTTAATTAAAAACAAAAAGGGCCTAATTTTTTCTTCACAACTAGTGAGGCTTAATTTTATTCTTCGGCTATCTCTGTTGTCCTTTTAGCCTTGGTCATCTTCCTCCCTCAGCTACTCTTGAGCAGGTATCAGTGGGCATCACTAGGGACTTTTGAAGAATTCAGTCCCCAGATTTGTGTTTTGCTCATTGGGGAGAGAGGGAAAGATGGGAAGGGAGAGCAACAACAAAGCAAGTGCTTTTTAAACATTCACATAAATAGGGGCTACATGCTGTGAATATGAATCACATCCGCCTGTGAGACCAGCTACAGCCCCTGAGGGTTGTGCTACATCTCAGCCATGCAGCTTAAACAGCAGGCTGTGGGGCTAGCCATGGTTCTTCAGTGGGGCTTGAAATCTAGAGGTTTAAAGATGGCCCAAGAAGAGCCGCCTTCCCATTCCACTGGGACTGAGTTTCTGGGAAGAGAAATATCTGGAATCAGACCAAGTCTTGGCCATATGCCCGTCAAACACGTACACTCAAAATCAAGACATAAGTTATTCATAAGACTGGCCAGGTAGTGCTAATACACCCAAAAGATGACTGTACTCTTGAAAACACTCACGAATTACACATTGAGTATTTTGAAAAATGTTAAAATTTATTAATATTTAACATCACATAGTTAATTCACTAGTCCTTTATTGTACATAATGACATCTTCACTAGACTGAGGTGCTCAAGGATGTGAGATGATCTGCTATTCAGCTCACCCCAAAGATTGAGATCCACTGTATTTACACCAGACAAAGCAGCATCAGCAAGGGACTGTTATCTAATTCTGGGAACACAGACATTCAAAATACACTTTCCTGTGTTCCTTTTTGGAAGCCAACAACACATCTTTAATAGTTACACACACATTGCAGCATCAGCAAGGGACTGTTATCTAATTCTGGGAACACAGACATTCAAAATACACTTTCCAGTGTTCCTTTTTGGAAGCCAACAACACATCTTTAATAGTTACACACACATTGCTACTTTTAATAAATGTGTAATTTCATAAATGTTGCATATTCTTCAACTTTAAAATTTAAGTTAAAATCTATCTCTATTTCATGGGCATCCTTTAGTGATCCACAAATTTACAGGTGGCTTTTGGCTTTCATGTAGGAGGCACCCATGTTTTGGATCAGTTAATGCAGATGGGAGCAGTAGAGGAGCTACACCAGACAGGAAAAGCGATACTGGCACAGACAAGAAGCACCAGCTCCTCTTCCTTCTTTGCCTCCCGGGACGACCTGGGCAGTTTGCACTTGTTTATACCCCACTTTGTTCAAAAATCATATAACCACACACTATTCTCAGCACAGGTTTGATAAATGTGTAAAAAACTGGGTGCAATTCAGTCCTGAGTTTCTTTCCATCTTTCTGTTTGATCCTCATATCCTATTCAGGAGTGTTAAAGACCATTCCTCTTTATCATGTAGTATCCAGGTTTTTAGGGCAGAAGTGGGCTTTCACAGTCAGAATTAACTACACTCTTGGAAAGTAGGGGATGAAGGGTTGTGCACCACTCCCATCCCTCCCAATAGTCTGAAACACATACCGTGTGTAAAAACACAGAAACAGACCTATGCCAGCTCAGCCTAGGAAAGCACACAGACAACACTTTTTGTAAAACATCTACAAAACAAACCCAAGGTGAAACTCGATAGGAGAGCACAAATATGCCAAAAATGTTGTCCCTGAGGTTGTTTGTTTGGTTGTTGTTTTTGTGTGTTGTCAATGATTAGACAGAATTTTTTTAAAAGATTTTGGTGTCTGCTTTCATCTTATCCGAAAGCTTTCAAAATACTACCAACTGCCCTAGGAATAAAGATTTCTGAGCAATGAGTCTATTTGAAATGATTTCTTTGGTTTCCTTTGGTTACCATCCCATGTAATATTGCCCCAGCAAAGTCTCTAGACAGAGCAGCCAGGTGCTGTGGTTTGCTGGATCCGTAGGCCCAGCATCTGTCTGTCTCTGTCCCCGCCTTCCGCACGTTTCCAAGACTGCAGGGGAAGAAGGAGCCAGAAAGCAGCCACCTTGTCATTCATTCACCCTGAAGAGGCTTCCCTTCTCTTCCCGCAGGTGAATGAGGTATTTCTAGTAACTAGTCAGTATCTTCACCTTCTGTCCTTTAACTACACTGATGTACTAATGGGGCCAAGTCTGATGAGACCTGCCTACTATATACATAACAAATTAACATATAAATACATTACATACAACTGACCATTACAAGTCGAGATGAAGGAGCAGACCTACTTCATGAACTAAATAAATTTCAAACATAAATTAAAATACAGTGTTTCCACATTCTCAGGAAAAATTTTTAAAAGAAAACAAAAGGCTCCCCCTGCCCCAAAGGTCCATGGCTCGTGGATGTCCCGTGGGCCCACAGTGACAGGCAACAACAGGCCCGCTCACAGGACGTCGACTCGACTCTTGGCTGTGGTTTCATTGCCCAGACTTGGGATTCTTCAGTTTCAGGAACAGCAAGTGCTGGAATCCATGGGGCCAATGCTTGTAGATGAGGCTGAAGCAGGGCCGCCGCCTGGAGAGCCGTGGATTTCCCTCCACTCTACCCATGCCCTCCCCGTCTGCCTGCAGGAGAATCAGCTCACATTTGTGGAGACCTCCCAGACCTCTGATGGCAGAAACAGTATCAACATCTGTGTGGGGGGTGCTCTCCACTTAGAAATGTCATATTCAGGCTCCACGTGAAGCAACCTTATCTTCATTAGTGTCCCCATCCTGTAGGATTACACAGGGACATGGAATCATGGAATTTGGCCCAGGGATTACTAAAGGTTTTTTGTTTTTTTTGTTTTTTTTTAAAGTTTTGAGTGAACCAATGGGAATGGTTGTAACCAGTGTGAACAAATCCTTACTTCAAACTGCATTTATCTCAGGAGGGCCAAGGCTTGGGCAACAAACTCTACAGTGAGTATATGCAGAGACAAAATCAGTCCAGTAGGGTCCTCTCTGCCAAGGAAAAGCCAAGGCGTCTATTGCATAAGGGGATGACAATTTATAATTTAAAACATGGTCGAGGGGGAACCAGAGGAAGTCCCTTCCAATCTCAGGGGTTCTATCGCTGTCCAGCCTCACGGATGCGGCAGGCCACAGCGGTGATGAGAGCTGCCCCTTTCCCGCTGCCGTCCTCTGACTCCAGGAAGGACACGTCACATTTTGGAGCCAGGTCCTTTACTGTCTCATGCATGATTTTGGCAAAGCTGGAAAAGGTGGAAGGAAGACACAGGAAAAAACATCTCAGTCATGACTGATTTGTGTGTTCAGAGATGAGACCCTAAGTAGCGATGCCGAGAACCCAGGAACAACTAAGGTGAGGAGAAGGACGGCAGCTGCAACGTGTTCAGCACTTACTGTGCATCACATACTGGGAAACTGGGACTCGAGACATTAGCAACATGCCCCAGTTCTACGTCATAGCAGGCCATCACGAGAGCTAGGATTCAACTCTGAGACAAATGTCTGAGATGCACTTACTGTGCATCACATACTGGGAAACTGGGACTCGAGACATTAGCAACATGCCCCAGTCCTACGTCATAGCAGGCCATCACGAGAGCTAGGATTCAACTCTGAGACAAATGTCTGAGACTCCGGCAAATTGTACTCTTAAAACTAATCAGTGGGGCTGGCCGGTTAGCTCAGTTGGTTAGAGCACCGTCTTGTAACACCAAGGTCTAGGGTTCAGATCCCTTCCTGGCCAGCCGTGCCCCCCCCCCAAAAAAAAAAACTGATCAATGAAAGAGAAGTTCAACAGTCATGGAAGCCACAGGTGTGCCTTGGAGAGGAGCATAACCTGTTCACAAACTCTGGAGCAGGGGACCAAGACCCGTGAATGTGATTTTATATTTTCCAGGGCTGTTGCCTCACATCAGACCCACATCTACTCCAAAATGCCAGTGAAGGCAAAAGGAACGGACTGTTACTGTTAAGACATCCCAGTGACCATAGATCCTTTCCACATAGGACTAAAGAGATAATCACCATCCACCCCACACAGCAGGGTCAGGACACCCTCCCCATCTGTGAAGGACACCAAGTCCCAGGGCCGGTGCCTGGGCTTCCGTCCGCCTTCCAACTGTCATCTAGAACCAAAACCCCTATTTTCACAATGACACTGATCATCAAGAAATGGGACTCAGAACTCCTGAAGTTCCCCTCTCTTCACCAACTGTGTAGACTGGGAGGGTCTCTTAACTCCTTGAAATAAACATCATGACAGCAGGTAACAGTTCAGTCAAGGACTCTCCATCCTATGCCCACTGCCCAGGCCAGGACACAGATCTACCCTTTTAATCTGTAGCTGAAAGGCTTCTAGGGAGGGTTTTGGGCACTAACTGACCTCAAAATAAACTATTCAAAACAAGCAAATGAGGGAAGAAAAGAGAAGAGAAATGGTGATAAGAGCAGAGAAAGGAAAAATGAGATGGAGAAAGGGAAAGGAGTGACAAGAAAAGGAAACTTGGTATTTCCATACTAAGAGGGCAGCAAACTTCTCCAAAGAGCCAGGCAGCTCATACTTTCACCTGTGCAGGCCGTGCTGTCTGTTGCGACTACTCTGCCATGTGTGCAGCGGTAAAGACAGCACGTAAATGATGGGGCATGGCTGTGTTCCAACAACACAAAGCAGCTGCAGCTTGCCAACCCCTGCCCTAGGCTGTTGAGAAAAATCTTTCTCCAGAGTTCTAGCATAATTTACAAGAGCGTTCACAGCAATACTGTAATAGTCAAAACCTAGAAATAACCCAAATAGCACATCAACAATAGAATAACTATAGTATACTGAAAGGTACACTAGACAGCCCTGAAAATTAATGAACTACAGCTGCACACTTCAATATGGACGCATCTCAGAACATAAACAGTGTGAGAAAAGCCAGCTGGAAAGATGCCACGTGATTCCATTGATGGCAAGTTCAAAACTAAGTGAAAATCAACAATATAGATGCACACCCTGATACATGGGGGAAAGGAAAGCAAGGGACTGACTCAACACAACACTCACCCCTGGCAGGGCAGAGCAAGGGTACAACTGGGGAGGGGCTCAGAGGGGGCTTCCAACACAGGAGTTTAAACACAGGTCTACTTCTGGTTATAACTGAAATATGTATGAGTATATCATATACACTCTTTGGAATGGCTGATAATTTGTCATAAAGTAAATAGAGAGAGACAGGGAAAGGGAACAGAGGAGACAGCATGAGACAAAGACAGGAGGGTTGGGGTCAGGCACTCACTGAGGATGTAGCTTATAAAGGGTCCCATCCACACCGACTGTCACTTTGAGAGTGTCCAGCCCGCGGTTTTCTCGTATCTTGTCCACCACGGCGGCCATGCCTGCGCCACAGAGCTGGGCTGCCCGTCGCGCCACCACGGTGCACACCTCCTTGACAATGATGCTGTCGTCACAGGTGCTGTCGAGCCCCAGGTGGTGCAGGATGGCTCGGACCTGCAGCAGCGCCACGCAGTCGCTGGGGTGGGGGAGACAGCAAAGTGAGTGGTCAGTCGCGCGCCAAGGCGGCTCCTTTATCAAGAGAGGCTCCGGGGCACGGGGAGAGCTGGCCCTGCCAGGTGGCTCCCATTCCTAAACTCAGCCAGTGCTCATCCCAAGGAACCACACAGGCTCTTTCTGAGGGTGACAGCGATCCAAAGAAATGGCTCTTCATTCCACTTTTCTCACACATGGTAGGATATTGTTACTACAAAACTGATGCTCAAAACAAAAGGAAACTCACTGTCTACGTGTTCCACTCATCTGGAAATATAAAGACAGCAACAGTACCCGTATGTGATAATTTGCAGTTACAAAGCTTTTTCATGCCCATTCTCCCACTGCTGTTCACAGGCCCACAGGACAAGCATTAACCAAGCAGATCCTGACTCCTGCTCTATTTCTACTCCACCACCCTGGGTGGCCTGAACTCTACTTGTGCATTATTTAGGAAACAAATGTAAATAAAATTTTAGGAAAAAAAATAATCCCTATTATATAGAGAAAACTACTTCAGAAGCCTGGAATCACCTCCTTGCATATAAGCAGACATGCAAACTAGAACATATTCTCTCCAGTGCAGATGCCCTAGGGCCTACTCATGTCAGTTGTCTAATTTCTGTTCCATGCCCTGAGAGTAATGACATAGCATTAATTTTTAAAGGGCCTAGAAATTCACCAATCTAATTTGGAGCAGACTTTTCCAACATTAGACTGGAGGAGAGAGGCTTTGCTCTAATGAGCTGCCCCATGGCGTGTTTGCGTTTCCAACCTTTACCCAATACTGGCTGCCTGATTACTGCAGCCAACATTAGGGAGGACCTTCAGTGGGGGTGCTTTAATAGATTATCTTCCTCTGTCTATTTCAATTTACATGATATGAGCAGATATCTTTCTACCTTTGATATTTTGTCTAAAAGTCAACAATATAACTTTGCATGCCCTCATGCCTTGCTCAGCCTGCTCTTTCATGAGAATGTAATATATTTGCCCTTAAAATGACAACTGTCCATGAGGTGCTTTAGGAAACACTAGAGACATGGATGTGTTAGCCACTAAACTGGCCTCTATGTAAGCCATGCCCTGATCTGATGTGAGCTGTGGAAATCCTTCAGCTTGTCTGTCCATGAGAAAAAAGGAAGACAAGGTTGCCACCCTGCCCCAAGCCCTAAACACTCACCTCTCAATCTGAGACAAGAACTTGGTTTCAAATATTCCCCTTGTCTTGAGCCGCTCTGAGATGCGGCCGCGGAAGAGCAGCCCGCGCTTGGTGAAATCGATGAGGATGTTACGGACAATCTCACCCAGGTACATGCCACTGATCATTTTCTCGTACCTGCAATGCAGATAACATTCATGGAGGTTAAGCAGGAAGATGGTGAGATGTGCTGAGACAGGACAGGCCAGCTCAGCCACCTCGGTGCATTAGAGAGTGTAGGGCATACAGAGTCCCCTTGTGGGAAGGAAATGCTCCTTGCTCACTTGGGCAGGATTTCTGGTATCCTCGCATGTTGATCTGCCACCTTCAGCAAAATTGGCCACAGTGCCTAAGGCCCATGGGGCTCCCTGAGATTGGCCCCAGCTTCTGGGCTCACTTCTTTTCCAAGGCTTATTCCCAGCTCCTTGAAAAGGAACACAGTCAAACCCCACTACACTTCCAGGAGAAGGGGAGGACGCTGAGTCTTAACTCTTAATTTCACTAGGCATTTAGCATGCTTTCTTTAGAATCTATTCATTATTACTCAAGATGGCCCCCCTGTCCTGGCCAATGGAACTGAACATGACCATGCAGTGGCTTCAGGGTCTCTTGGCCCCTGTACGTAGTGCCTTAAAAAAAGTTGAGGTGCCCAGTTTCAACCAAGACCCCATCAACACCCCATCCTGACCCGCCCCAGCCTGCTTCCTTCATTAATGTTGCCTGCCTGGCCCCTAGCGGCATTTTAGTCTGTGACCTCTACTCTAAACAAATGTTTTGTAAAGTGTATTCTGTAGAACTAGGGTCCTTGATCTGATCAATCTACCTGCTTCCTTCATTAATGTTGCCTGCCTGGCCCCTAGCGGCATTTTAGTCTGTGACCTCTAGTCTAGACAAATGTTTTGCAAAGTGTATTCTGTAGAACTAGGGTCCTTGATCTGATCAATCTGGTTAGGAAACACTACAGGCAACATCTTCCTCATGGGAAGTGTCTTAGATCTTAAAGCACTGTCTCTCAACTCAGACACCCTTGCCCCCGCCATACATAGAGTGTTGTGATGCTGGGGCTATTGCCCCTTGTCCAGTTGACAATAGAGGGTGCTAGATGATGACTAGATAGAGAAGGAAGAAAAGATTTGCTCCTGACCCCGGCAATGCTTCCTCACCCTGGTAGCAGCAGGTGGTTTGAATTCTGTTTGTTTTTCCTCCCAGTGCCAGACCTAGGTTCTAATAGTCTCCTGCCTGTTCTCCCAGTCCTTGGGGTGGGAGCTGCTTCTTACATTTAATAACTCAGAACTTGCCAGGTATATTTGACAAGGAAACCTTTCCAATTAACATCAAGAGAATATTCGTCCTGGGAGACGCTGTTGTAGAGGCTCCTATCTGTCGTCGCATCCAGTTCTGGGGCACACATAACAGGGCTCACAGGCAGTTGGGTACCTACCTCTGCTTGCCAGGGTTGAGGGAAAGCTCATCCACAGCCACGTCGAATTCCGTGCGGAAGTCATCCAGGCATCCATTGTCCCCGAAGGCCCCCCACTCCATGTTGACGCACATCCGGCCCTCTTCCCCTTCCACCAGCTCCACGTTGCGCATCTCCTCCATGTAGCAGGCATTGCTGCCTGTGCCTGCCAGTCACAGAACCACAGGGTGGGCTTGGCACTGTCCTCCCACCCACCCGAGGCCATGGCAGCCCCACACGGGAAGGACAGCCCAGGGCCTTACCAACAATGAGGCCGACTTCACAGTGAGGGTCTTCATAGCCACAGGTCATCATTGTTCCGACTGTGTCATTGACCACAGCAACCACGTCCAGGTCAAACTCCTGAGAAGACAGCAACAGGTGCCCAGTCCACAAATGAACCCCAATATTCTCCTTCCAGACCTTTGCAAGGGAGTTTTGCATGTATATAAAATACATCTCATACACCAGGGCTCACTCTCTGGTTTCATTCAGGTCTCTGCTCAAATATCAGAGAGACCCTCCCTGGTTGTGCTATTTAAGACTGCCCCTCCCCAGCCCACTCCTTCTATCCGCTCTCCTGGCCCAGCCTCATTTTTTGTTCATCACTCTTAAGAGCACCTGCCATCAGGTCGTGGGCTCATTTGTTTACTGAACAAGACTTGGTTGTGGTCACTCTGAATCCCTGGTGCTGAGAGCAGGGCTTGACACAGAGTGGACGCTAGATAATTGCTGAATGACCAAGTTGTTTCCCCCCAACCAATGCAACTGCACTTCACATTGCCCCCACGTTCCGAACACATGAATCACTTCAGGCACCGAGGGGCCGAAACATGAGGCCTCAGGCCACAGCTCCCCCACCTCTCGCCGGTGGATTGCTTCCTTCAGCAGGGTGACCACATCCTCGCCCTCGCAGCCAGACACCTTGAAGCCTTTTGTCCACTTGAGGAGGATGCTCTAAAAATCACACATGAGCGTTAAGAAGACTTAGAAGGACACATGAGAGTGAAGAGGACGTCAGAAGAGCTCCCAGGGGTCACTCCTAGGGCCTGGCTGTGCTTCGGGCTCTCATCCTCACAGATATACAGATTCCCTGGCATAACTAATAATCTCACCCACAAGTGATCCTAAGCCTGTCCAAGGTACTGACTTGGATTTTTTCAGCACTTACTATGCACCAGGTACTGGCAAGCACTTCACATGTTACATCATTTAAGCCTCACAGCCACCTTGTGGAACATGCCTCATTATCTTGTCCATCTTACAGATAACTGAGGCTCTGGAGTGACTTGCCCAAGTCCTACAGCTTGGAAGAGAGGAGCACGATTCACCTGGCACCTGCAGACCCTAGTGATTGGGCTCATGAGCACCATGTGGCTGCCCCTGCTGTAGAACGCTTAGCACCCTCACTGTGCAAAGCAGTTTGCCCTGTCCCTGTCCTTTATTTACATCAGAAAGGTCAGTGTGTGTCTCTTAATTTTCACATTCCAGTATCCAGTGAACAAGATCCCTGCCACAGCTGGGGTGACACCTGCAGTTTGCCCTGTCCCTGTCCTTTATTTACATCAGAAAGGTCAGTGTGTGTCTCTTAATTTTTCACATTCCAGTATCCAGTGAACAAGATCCCTGCCACAGCTGGGGTGACACCTGGGCTTCACCACCACCTCACGCTTCTCAGTGAGGGAGCACTCCGGGCTCCTCCTGGAGGCCTGTGGGCCCCTCATCTTCAATGGGCGCTTTGCATGTCACAGGGCCCTCTGGGAGCAGATGCACAGTGGCTTTGAACATTGGGGAAATGTTTCAGGTTTTGCTCCCAGGTGCCCTCTCTGCTGCTGCAGCCCATCAGAAAACAAGCACCAGGGCTCCCAGATCCCTTCTCCAAGAGGTCAGGGTCCATCAATGGGCTGTGCTCACGACCCACCCACTCGCATGGCTTCTCTGGGCTTTGCTCAGGGGTTCATGCCATCAGCTTGGCCTTTCATTCACATCAACCTGGACATGTTGTGCCATTTTCAGATCCCAGGAGACTCAGAGAAATAAAGCACATGTGTGCGCAGGGTCCTGGTTTACACACCCACATCCATGCTAGTGCATGCCTCTTTCTACCCATCCCTCTCGTCTATAAGCCCGCACCACATCTCTGACAAAAGTTTCCGTTGTGCACTTTACAGTTCACAGAATGTTCAAGTAACATTAGTTCAGGTGCTCCTTAATAATAAGACAAGCAGAGGCCCCAGTATCTGGGACACCTGCCCAAGGCCAGCGGCAGTAAACGTGGCCGGGGCTTCACCATCCTCCTCAGTGCCTGCTCATCTGCACCAATGGGACGGTCTCAGCAGAGCCAACAGGCACAGCTGTCTACTGCTTTACTTGCTCTTAATTTTTACAATTCTAAGCTTAACACGTGTTCCTTACAGAAACTTGCAACACATGCAATAAAATCTAGTACGATGACCTGGAACTTTACAATTCAGACAGGAACAGTTAACTTGTCTTCTGGTTCACCTGATAAATATATAAGTAAAGACAAATACATGTTGACGTGAAAAGTAAGATAGTGTCTGTTTAAAAATATTTTAGTAGGATAAGTCTGGAAGGATATAAACTTCCACTGGAGTGTTATGTTTTTATCTTCCTATTAATCATATTTGGGGGCACTGAAAAAAAATAATGTGTGGAGAGAAAGGAATTAGAAAAGCTTAAAGCAACACTGCACTGGTTAACACTGGGCGAATATTAACAGTTGTCAGGGAATACTGGACGAAGTAGGGTTTTGATTGCAGGACTTCCCAAAATCTTCATTACACTAGTACACGTCGGGAATTTTACTCTCAGAGGGGGAGGAGCGGGAGGCACTCACAGAACTAAACCGAGCCTTGAGGGCTGATACTCTAATGACCCTGTGGGGAACACTGGCCTCTCCTTGTCACTGGGGTGGGCTGCTCTGTTCTGGCCAAGCTATCTCTTCCTGTGAGTTGTTCCCACCTACACATCCTTCTCTACCCTGGCCAGGCCTGCCAGCCTTTCTTCCCCTCCAGCTCCTTCTTCTGACGTGTTCCAAGTACTTCTCATGTGCTCCAGGTATGTGTCTAGATTAACATCTGCATGTGAATGCTCAGGCTTCAGTGTCCCACTGGTGCCACATTCAAGTAAGAATAAGCAGCTCTTACTGTTGAGTGTGTTTTATCTGCCTAGTTTGTGAGCACCTAAGGTAGGAACCATGCCTCTTGTACCTGGCAACTGTGTCCACAACATCCTGTATACCTGTAGCATGCATGTGGGCTTCCCCATGACTGAGACCTAGAGGAACAACTGCTTAAATAATAGTATTCTGACATCTAATATGAGTACATCAATCATCAGCCAGACCCAAGCACTGCCTACGCGGTCGCCTCCACTTCTTGGTGCTCTCATGTCCAGGACATCTGCGAGTCCCAGATCGTCACACCTGCTTTGTGCATCCAAGGCAAGGGAAAGGAGAGTGAGAAGCAAAGGCAAGACTAAGGAAGAGCCAGGGCATCCAAACCACAGGAGACGGAATGAACGTGCCCACGCCCGTAACAAGGGCATCAGGAGCAGGACAGCATAACTGAAAGCACGGGCTCTGGAGTCGGGAAACTAGAATTCAAATTGTGGCTTGGCCCCTCCCAGGCTATGCCACCTGGAGCAAGATACTCAGCACCTCTGTAGACCTTATTTTCCTCTCCACAAAATGGGTACACAAACACCTATCTTATATGGTTGCTGGGAGGATTAAATGAGACAATGTGCATACGAAGCCTAACATGTACCTGACATAAATAAAGTGCTGAAAAATGTTAGTTAGTGTTTTGATTAGCTTCATCATCATCATCCCAAAGACCATTACAGCTGAGCTAACTGACTTAACTTCCACCAGCCTTGACTAACTGTTCCCACCAAGGCGCCCCTCCACGCCTCAGGTCACACGTGCCCTTCTCTTCCTCCCCTCAGCTCAACTTCGTCCCCTGCTCCAAACTCAGCTGACTGACAGTCAATAAAGCCCCTCGGAGATCCCTCCAGGAAGATCCTGTTACCTCGTCCAGGCTGTTCTGCTGGCAGGGGAAGGAGAAGGTGAAACCCAGAGGCAGGGACACGCCCTTCATGCCCATGTACTCAAGGAAGTCAGCGATGCACTGGACGATGTGGTCAAAGAGCTGCAGGGAAAGGAGGGGGCGCTGACAGAGGGGCCCTGGCCAGGGCAGGCAGTCCCCGGCAGGGCCTGAGCATGAGCACCAGGTTTCCACCCAGAAGAAACACAAGCTCAGGCACAAACCGGAGTATAGGCCAGGCCAGGGCCATGGATAAGCAGAGGAAGTGCTGTCCTTGAACGCAAGAAGCAGATGTTTCCTGGGGCCCCTCCTGCAGGCACCACCCTGCCTCACCTCGTCCCCAGTGCCATGCATGACCTCCTGCGGGATGGAGTAGATCTTGTTGTGCATCTCCACGCCACGCCACTTCCCATTCCGCACGCGCACCAGCAGGACCCGGAAATTTGTTCCTCCCAGGTCCAAGGCCAGAAAGTCCCCTTTCTCTGGAAAAGCGATCCAGGAAGGTGATGAGTGGGGCATCACCACCTCCCACAGCAGAGAGTGAGGGCGTCTAAGCACCCTCCCCTCCCCTGGAGGCACTGCCAGCCTCAGGGGATGATGGACTGTGAGCCCCACCTAATGGTGAAGAAAACAAGATCCCAGGACCAGGATCCCTGCCAGCTCTTTAGTGGTTCTCACATGAGTCCAAGTGGTAGGGCCCTAGAAGTCAGAATGAACTCTGCAGAACAGCGGGAATGCTGATACAGTACACTTAAAACTATCTAAATACTATACACCATTCTAGCTAAATCAAATACACCTTATATTAGATTCTAGAAGAGAGAAGGAACAGCAGAGTCCACTCTTTAAAGGACATTGAAGGGAAGTCTTTTAAGCTGAGAAGCCCTCCTTGGTTGGGCAATCACAATGAGCACATGCCTCACACAGTCCTCAGTCAGCGCTTAGGCAGCCCGGTGAGGCAGGCATTTCATTCCCCTTCATGGATAATTGAGACCTGGCTGAGCTAGGTTAAGTCACTTGCCCAGGGCCACAAAGCCAAACATGGCAGAGCAGAACCAAGTCCCAGTCTCTTTCTCTGGAACCTGTACCGACTGTGCTCCACTGGCCTGCTCATCAATCGTTTCCTCTGAATTGCAAAAAGACCACAATTTCTTAGGTTGCAAGACTTACACCAAGGGTCAGAAATCTTTTCCCGTAAAAGGCCAGACAAGAAACATGTTAGACTTTGTGGGCCATACGGTCTCTGCTGCAGCCTCTCAACTTTGCCACAGTAGTGTAAGGCAGCCATAAACACTACACAGACAAATGGGCATGACTGTGTACTCATAAAACTTTATTTACAAAAGTAGGTGGTAGGCCCAATATGGCCCCTGGGTCATAGTTTGCTGACCCCAGACCCAGACCAATGCGGTGATTGCAAGAGCTGGCTCTGGAACCTGAATCCCTGGGTATGAATCCCAGCTCTGGCATTTTCAAGTTGTGTGAACTTGGGAAGGTTTCTTAACTTCTCTCTGCCTCAGTTTTCTGCCAAACATAGCAGTTTGTTAATAAACAAAATGAACTGCTAATCTTTTTAAACAGTGAACAAAGATCAAATGAATTAATACACATAGTAAGCATTCACTAAGTATTGACTATTATTGCTGTTCGACTGCAGCAGAGAACGCCTTTGTTGAGCTTATCAAACACTAGAGTTCCATAGTAATAAAGCTGTAGAAATATGTTCTGGTTCAAATGTTCAATGCTAATGCTAAGGGAGCCCTCCCGGAGCACCAATGCCACCATGTGAGCCGGTGGCCACCTGCGGCATACCTGTGCCGTCGGGAGTGGCGCACACGTAGGTGGGCAGCATCTTGACAGGGGCAGTCGCGTGGGTCTCCTTGCTCAGACCTCGCTCCATTTCTACCTTCATCCTCCTCTTGACTTCCAGCAGCTGCTCGTGGCTCAGCTTCAGAGACTCCAGGGTGTTCTGCCGGGCTCGGTGTTGGTAGGCCAGCCGATAGGCCACTGCTGTCACCATGGCTGCCCCTTTGCCACTGCCATCCTCAGAGCGGAGAAAACGGACGTCGCAGTCGGGCACCAGTCGCCTCACGGTCTTGTGAAGACGCTTGGCAAAACTGGAGTCAGCCAGATGGGGTAAGAGACAGGTGTCCACGGTTAGGGTCAATGGTACAAATGGTCAGAAAGTAGCTTATCACCTCGGCCCAAATGGCAAGAGGCCCCTGCAGCAACCTCTCCCGATTCTTTCCCCAGTTAGGGGACACTGCATAAGAACTCAAACATTCAACTGTGACCACCCTGGCTGACCCCACTGAAAGAAAAGAACCCTTGTAACAAGCCACTGTCCCCTGCCTGCAGCCACAACAGATTTCTCATTCCTCATCGTCTGGCCCACACACCACAACTCCTGTGCCCAGTGTAATACAATCAGCCTCGTGGCTGGAGCAGCTCAGTGGAATCAGGTGATTCTGATGCCACCTACTGTCCATGTCCCATCCCTCATTTCACTTGATGCTTCCTGGGAAAGATGCAAAACAGAACAACTGGAAATGCACTTTGGCCTCTCTTTTGCCAGTTTCTGCCAATGATCTCAAAGGTGCCTGAACAGCTAAAGACAACAGGTATGTTCAGCAAGAAACGCTCCAGGTGGTGGCTGCTATGAGCCATGGTCATGCTACCCCGAGTGTGGTCTGTGGGCCAGTAGCCTCCCTGGGAACTCTTAGAGATACAGGGTCTCAGGCTCACCCAGATCTTCTGAATCAAAATCTGCCTCTTAACAAGATCCCAGGTAATTCATGTGCACATTAAAGTTTTTGAGGCACGGGGCTAGGAGACTAGGGAAAGTCAGGGCTGAGGGTTTGTGCATCAACCAATTCAGTTAATGAAGGCACACTGAACAGGCACTCAAATTAGTGAAAGTGATACCTTTCAGGTCCCAGCTGAAATTTGAACATTTTGGTACATGTGACCTGAGGGATCAAAATGTGGACAGGGCAGGATCGATTTACTGCTGACATCAGCCAGAGAGGCTGGTAACCCACTGGGCTGGGGTGGCCCGTGGCAGAGGACACAGCACCTGCAGGAACCACCAGCACTCACGAGAGAGTAAAAAGCAAAGTACTCATACAGAGGAGGATGGCAAAAAAGAGTGCCCAGTAACCAGGGAGCTCCACGTAGACCCCAAGTCGTCCTAAGCCTTCAGAAACCACCTCCACCCATGCCAGGGACGACAGCCTCCCAGTTCCCACTTGCTGGGTGAGAACTTTTATTCAACAAAGCCCTTCAACTCCACGGTCCATCCACACCACCCCCAGAATGCACAACAGAGCTTGCCCATGGAGCTGCTAAGGTCCCCAGGTGCTCTGGGAGCTCCCAGGACGCTGACTCACTGCGGATGTTTCTTGTAGACGGAGCCGTCGACACCGATGGTGGAGCGTAGCCGCTCCACGCCCTTGTTCTCCTTGAGGCGCCACAACACAGCAGCCAGGGTGGCCGCGCACAGGCTGGCTGAGCGTGTGGACACGATCTGGCAGATCCGGTGAGTGGCCACGCAGTCCTCCTGTGTTGGGTCCAGGCCCAGCCGCACCAGGATTTCGCGGGCCTTCCGGATGCCATCCTTCTCCCTGGGAAGCAGAAAGAGTGTGGGCTCGTGTCTGAACCGCTGTGGCCAGCGGGGCGAGGGGCAGCAAGGAAGGCCCTCGGCTCCAGCAAGCTCCTTCTCCCAGTGAGGGTAGGATCCCTCTTCACTCCTCTGCCCACCTATGGGGGGTAGAAGTGAGGAGGGAGCAAAACACAGAATGCTGCCTGCTGCAGCTCTCTGCAGCCTTCCGGGGGCCTTTCTTCCTGGTGAGAAAAATTAGTCTTTCTTTTGTGAGGGCAAGGCCCTGTTCTCGGTGCTTTACAGGCGGAGTTTTGTGAGTGTGAATTTGTGCCATGTTTGCATGTCTTTGGGTAGACAGACAGCGTCTGTGCCATCAGCCACCTCTGAGCACGTGGGTCCTGCTGTGGGCCCACCCATTTTCTCTTTCTAAAGCAGTCCATCGCATCCCACCATGGAGTTGACGTTGCTTTGACTTGTGCTAAAGACGGTGGTAAAGGCTGGTGCTATGACATTCGCACCCTTCACAGGGGAAATAAACGCTTCACGAATCTAGGCACAGTTCCTTCAGGAATTTCCACTTATAGCAAAGTGGCTTGAATGGTTTCACTGTTCCCTTTGGCACCAAAATCACCCCCTCTCTACCATCTGGCCCCCAAAATAACAGGACCTCCTCAATCTACAAGTGGAAGTCTCAAGCACAGGAACCCAATTCTCAGGATACAGTTAACTGAAAAACAAAAATCGGGCTGTTCGTCCTCATTCCCACCCTGCTGGGCTGTGAAAATGCAGCCTCGGCTCTATGTCCAGGGTCTAGTGGTATTTTTCTGTTATGAATCAGGGGTCAGGACAGAGTCCCTTTTGAGAATCATCAGTAGGGAATGAGGCATCAGAGCTTCAGGTGAAAGGAAAGGAGGCAGATGCAGTGAGTCATTATGGCCTCGGGGAGCCTCCGGCCTTTGACACAGTGCAATAGCCTGAGGCCCTGCACATGGAGGCCTATCATTCCCCACACCTGACTCACTTTGGTAGTAATCACACTCAAAATCAGCAAGCGTGGAGACTGGGAAGGGAATGAAGCCACAGGCCCACCTTGGTCCACATTGTGCAAGACCTCTTGCAGTCCACACTTGAAGTGTCAAAGTTCAATGACCCTTCCTCATTCCCCAACTACCATCTACCCTTTTAGAGACCCAGCAAACAGGGATGTGGTGGGGCTGGAAGCTCACCCTTCAATATCTGAAACGTCTTTGGTCTCAAAGCGGCCTTTGATGAGCAGCTCTGGGCTGAGCTTGCCCCCGAAAAGTAGCTCCTCCTTGGCCATCTTCACCAGGATGAGCCTCACCAGCTCCCCCATGTACATCCCACTGATCATCTTCTCAAACCTGGAAGGAGATACAGACCCCAAAAATAAAGTTCCCACTGTCAATGAACTCACGACCTTCCTGTGGCAGCAAGATGCACACACGTGAAACCTCAGCCATACTTAAGAGGCTGGTGCACAATTAAGAGTTGACTTGTGCAGTGCTAAGAATGAGATGTGTGGGGAAGTGACAGCTCAGGGGGGCTAGAGGGGCTGAGAGGCCTTCAACTATGGAATGGAATGGGCCTTAGGCAGCCAAACAAAATATTCAGGGAGTGTGGAACATTCTGGAACAGCATGAATTTTAAGTAATGATTTTTAAAATTCTCTAGCACGGAAATGCTTTTTTTTAATAATAAAATCTTATATAGAGTCCCAATATTTATTTACAAAAGAAAAAAAGTCAATCTGATGAAACATGGGGCACAGGCCCAGCAACCCAGCCACATACACTGCCCTCCTCTGCAGGCCATCTGTGGATTCCTGAGAAAATGGCGTGAAAACAACCTGGGGCAGGGGGATGATGATGCAAGATTATACGGGCGGATTGGGACAGATGAGAGTTGGAGCTAGCTCTGAGCTCTGAATGGAATCTGGGAGTAGAAAGTCAGAAGTTTCTGAGCAGGCAAGTGACAAATAAAAGGCATGGTTTAGAAAGGCAGGGGCCGGCCCAAACTGAGGGCAGTTGGGTAATTTAATTTTTCAACACTAGGTGACACTGTTTCCTTTAGAAATCGGTCTTTCTGGATAGGACAGTGTGATGGAAGGAAACCAAGCCCTGGTAATCCTTTTTGACAAAAAGCCATTTCTGGGTATCTCAGAAGGAATCTTGGTGTTAGAGAGAGGAGGCACTCAGGGCCTGCCAGCACTAAGTAGGACAGGCCAGAGCAGGCGTGTGGGAAGCATAAAGACATCACCTGCCAGAGAGGAAACCAAGGCCCTCAGGAAGTGACTTGCTCAAGTCCAAAGGCCAGGCACAGCAGAACTGCAGCTAAGTGAGAGCTGATGAAATTGCTCAGAGCACAGTGTCTTTAAAACACTGAAGCACCAACACAGGCACACGGCCTGGTGGCAGCCTGGCTACAACAGGAAGAAACTCCTTTGTTGGCTGCAGCATCTTCTCCCACAAAGCTGGTCCTATGGGAGGTTCTAATTATTGGTTCACAGGGCCCTAGGGCCAATGGGGCTCTCAAGTGTGGGTGGGTTTTTAATAAGTTTTTAGTATCAGTTTTAAAACCATTTGTTCCAGTCAACATTTGGAAGATATTTACTCAGAAACATATTAAGAGTGTGGAGAAGTTGTCTATGATGACTTCTGGGCTAGCACCACTGACAATTTGATGTATGTCCTCCCAGCCTTTGTCTTGACTGAGGACAAGCCAGAGGTGTCTTCTCAAGGCCTGGCTGGCAATTTTGTCTTCTGACACTTCAAAGGGTATATGGGTCCTTGGAATGACTTGGGTGTGCCTCATTAATGGAGGCAGACATTGGGCAAGTGACTTTTCAGCTTGTAAACCTCTCAACACTCATGGCAGCCACAATCAGTAGGTCCCTAAGAAAGTTCAAGTAAATGAACTCACATTTTGACAAGTGAGAGAAGCTTGTGACCTAAGTAAGCCATGCTTTGAGGAAGCAAGGACTCTCCTATAAAGAAAAAGTCTATCCACCGCTGACCTGGCGTATAGGGCTGGATTTTCCTCTCCAAGTAGAGATCTGCACTAAAAGCCTTCCTAAAACTGTCACAGCAGCAAGAGAAGCACAGCTTTGCTCAAGACATTGTGACTGCCTGCAGAGCTTGCAGCAATCCCTGTTTGAAGATCTTTAACAGGGACATTTGACAAATGTTTGTGACAGTGAAATCAAGTCTTGTAAGAGTCAAAAGTAACTAAAAACTGGAGTATAGCATTCATGGTCCAAAATGCTGGGGCCCCTCCTTTAATCCATCCCCGGGCATGGCTGGGCCACAGGTCCAGGGAAGGAGGCCAAGAGGCTCCTTAGCAGCTTTTCCATCAGCCATGGGTTTACCTGCAGCTTGGAAATGGGACTCTGGGACTCTGGGACCCAAGAATATAGGAGCCAACTGTCACAGCCTTGTCCTCCGGGCAGTGATGGGGGGAACTACAAAAGGAGCTTTCAGAGACCCTAATCTCAGCCATCTCAACACGACTTTCCTTATATGGTACATGGTTTCTATGAACAATTTACAAACAGAAGGTGGAAAGAAAGAGCAGTCTCAGAATATGAGCTTCCAAAGTGACTGCTCGGAAGGACACAGCCACATATTAGCCACAATCTGGTTTACCTGCCTGCTCTGTTTTAGAGCCCTCTTAGCAATTCATAGTCACAAACATTCCCGTAACCAGTGGGTACCTCAGCAACCTTTTGGGATATTGGACTGTAAAGAAAACGCAGAAACCACGCCCTGGCTCTGGCCAGCCCAACCTCAGCTCCTGAGCCCACCCCCAAGCCCACCATACAGAAGGGGCCTACTCACAGTTGCTTCCCAGGGTTTAGCGAGCCCATGTCGATCTCGTGGTCAAACTCCGTGCGAATGTCATTGAGTGTGCCGTCGTCCCCAAAGGCCCCCCACTCCATGTTGATACACATCCGCCCCTCGTCTCCCTCCACCATGTCAATGTGGCGCATCTCCTCCATGTAGCAGGCATTGCTGCCCGTGCCTGGCCAAAGCAAGGAACTGCTCAGCAGCCACCTGCACCGTCCTCTCCCCTCCAATCTGCCTCTTAGACTACTGTCCTTAAGGTGGCTGGGACTCCTTGCTGCAGACTCCTGGGACATCCCAACACATGGTCCAATCCTCCACCACCCTCCAACTCTACAAGTCCTGGCTCAGCCTTCCAAAGTGGCTGCATCACTAAATTTGAATATGAAGGACAAAGGAACACCCAGCCGTGGATCTTCCTCCCTTTCCACCCCCATCCACTGGCCACACTGGTCGTCATACCCAGTGTTCACTCACCTATGATGAGACCAATCTCACAGTTGTGATCATCATAACCACAGGTCATCATGGTTCCAACTGTATCGTTCACCACGGCCACAATATCAATATCAAAGTCCTGTGGGGATAAAAGGGAGGGCTCTGATGTTTGCCATCACAGAAGGGTTACAGATGTGAAGACGGGGAAAGGGCAAGATACGCAGCTCAAGTGCAACAGGGCTGCCCCTTACTAACCCGACCCAGAGGCAAAGTAGATTAGAGCTGGAAGTCTGGGGCCAGAGCCAGTGGAACAGCAGCAACTCACTCCCCACCCCACTTATCCTCATCGTGGAAGACCATTTTCCTGATGCCAGCCTTTGGTCTAGCTTATAGCCATCACTGCACCAATGAGAGCCCGTCCTGCTGTTGTCTGCTCCTCCTCTTTCTCCTCTCTCTCTCCCTCCCTCTCTCACGTCAACATCATCCCAACATTCTCACTTGAAAATGGTATTCAAATCTTTTTCGTGTTAAGGTTTTTCTTGCACCAGGGCTATGATTATTTATCCATTGTGATAATCTTTAAACCACAAAGGCATCTGATCACATATAAGATTACTGGGTAAGCATAGCAGGGAAGAAGAAAAGAAAACTTATCCTTAAGCTCCACAAAAGCTTCTCTCACTGAGTTGAGGACAGACAGGGACAGGGTCTAGGCAAAAGAATGCAAAGAGCCTGCAGACCCAAGTTCCAGCCACCCCACTTACCCCTCTCCGCTGGATGGCCTTCCGGATCAGATCCACCACGTCTCTGCCTTCTACTCCAGTGCACTTGAACCCCTTGGTCCATGAGACCAGGTAACTCTGGAAAAGGACCAAGGAATGAATACTGATTTCCCACAACTAAAAAACTCAGACCACATTCCTCAAACAGCCATCACGAGCAGAGACCTCTGCCTCAGGGCTGAACTAAAGGCAAGATGGAATTTGTACATTGCTTCCTGACTTGCCTGGGAAGGAAAAGCTCCAGCCCCATGAAAGACCAGGAATTGGGTAGAGAAGACTATAGAACTGCCAAAAAAAGACACTTATATCCTCACATCACGAACTCCCCAGGCTCCTTTCTTCTGAGGGTCTTTATCATAACACTTTAGATCAGAGGAGTTCCCAATTCCTCATTCCTGTTGTCCTGGGCGGGATAAGGAGACTGTGCAATGTGTGTGGAGGGGACGGTGATAGAGAGCACCACCCCTTCCTCTGATAATTCTTCACCATCCCCCACAGAGACACACAGTCATCCAGAAGCACGAAACTCTCAATATTCAAACCTTGACTGCACAGCCCCTCAGTGCTGCCGCCACCACCACAGTGGCAGCTGGCTCGGAGTCCTTCCAGTGCTCCCAGTCCCAGGAGTGAAGCAGCAAAAGTATCTGAAGAGCCCATCTCACCTCGTCCAGTTTAGTCTGGTGGCAGGGGAACGAGAAGGTGAAACCCAGCGGGAGCTTCTTCTCCTTGATTTGCAGCTTATCCATGAAGTTAGCCAGGCACTCGGCAATGTGGTCAAACAGCTACAGGCAACAACACAGGCAGATGAGCGCAGGCAGAGTAGTATAGAGATTAAAAAGCAGGGACTTTTGTCTCACAAAGGAACTCGCTCAACGTGAGCATAACCCATATCTCCTCTGAAATCATTTGCTCATCTACAATATGGGATTGATCACTGGACCTTCCCTCACAGAGTTACTGAAAGGATTAAAGGAGTGAATGCATATAAGGGCTTAATATTAGTTAGTGATCATTAAATGCTGTCTTGTCCTTAAATCATTTGTCTAAACTACTGTGAAAATAACCCTGCAAGACAGGAGAAATCATGGCCAGTGTTGATCAGAAAGTCATCGCATGCCCCAGTAACAGAACATCCTTTGGTGGCCCTGTCAGAAGTCCCCAGACTTGAATGCCCAGCTGATTAACTTACTAGAAAGAACATGCCATCTCACTGCCAAGAAGTATTTTAGCATCCCTGTCTTTCGTGATTGCGGGGGCCGTTGGGGGACCAACTTTAACAAAAACAAGTAACTTTTCTATTTTTCCTCCATTCTGGAAAACTAATCTCCTGGGGGCAATTCAAGGAAGTTATCTTTTTCTAACTTCAAAACAGAGCACCCAGTGAGTCCATGAAGATAAACACAGTTTTGTGGATGGGCATCCTCATGACCACAACCACCCTGAGCAGGACCCACAGCTCCTAAGCCTTAGAAAAAGCTATATTCACACTACACCAGGCTTCCAATCAGCCCAAAGCCCACAACCCCCTAGCTTCCTTCTAGCCCACTCAGCACCCTCAAAGAGAAGCTGGTGACCCTACAGATGCTCAGAGGCTGAGATCCGGGGTATTCTGGTACAAAAAGTAAGCAGAGGCCAACGAGGCTGAGCAGATTACAAGGGCCAGATTGACCAGGTGGCAAAATCTAAAAGCCAAGGGTGGATGGAAGAAGACAACTTTCCCTTTTCTCTAAAGGAAGAAGCAAGAAGATTCCACAAAACCACAGGTTCCCAAAGTGTGATGCTGCAGCATCGACATCACCACCCACACCTGGAAACATGTTATAAATGCAAATTCTAGGGTCCCACCCAGACATACTACAGCAGAAACTCCAGGTGTGGGGTCCTGAGATCTGTTAACAAGATCCTGATGCACTAAACCGTAGAAACTACTTGTGTTTACAAAGGAACTGAGAGGTCGGGGGAGAGAGGTTGAGAGGCCTATTGGCTCCCCTGATGCCTTGGTATGGTCAGCAGGAGGGACCCAGGAAGACAAGGCCACCCCAATCTGAAAGTTCAGTTCTAACTGAACCTCCTCCATTGCTTCTGTTCCCCTGTCTGATCCCACACAAAGTTAACAACAGCTGATGCTGAAACTTTGACCTCTAAACCAAAACATTCTCAAGAGCAATGGCTGGGCAAGGACAGAGCTCTCTCACCAATGGAATCACCAATGCACGTGGGCTAACTCCTTCAAGCAGAGGTCAAATATTTTAGTATGCAAATAGGGTCTAGAGAGATATTCAGCAAGTTCTATTCTGTTGAGAAATTTATTGGAGGTAAATTATAGAATGCATATATTAAACAAATTTCCGGCCCCTTCTTTCTGGTACTCTAATTAAAATGTTCTTTAGTACAAATAGTTTTTAATCCAAAGAAAGGAAGTTGCAGAAACTGTGCAAAGGGATAAAGTCAATCATTAGAGATTGGGGGGGCCCTTTAGAAGGGGAGAAGCAAAATGATTTCCCCTGACCCAGCCCTGACCACTGCTCCCTTTCCAATTGCACTCCCAACAGGGGGAGGCAGAGAAAAAAGGCAGTGAAGAGGCATTACATAATGCCCTGCCCAATACAGTAGCCGCTGGCCATCAGTAGCTATTTCAATAAATTAGAATTTTAAAAAATTAAAAATTCAGTTTCTCTTTTATACTAACCACATTTCAAATGCTCAATGCCACAGGTGGCTGGCTGGTGGCTACTGCATTGCACAGGGCAGATACACAGAGCAGTTCCACCACTGTGAAAAGTTCCATTGGCCAGTGCTATGGCCAAAGAATGTATACTTTTTCAAAAGTGGTGAAGAGGAAACCATCTGCTTCCTTATTGGAAGACTATCTCCTTTTTTCTTAGCTGAAGACGTGAGGATACGATGCTGGACAAAAGAGCTAACACCTTCCTGCCATAAAAAGTCTCAAAGGGCATTATTTTATGAAGTTAGAAAGGTTTCCTTTTCCTTATTGGTCTAAGAATCTGCTCACTCCCCTTCCCACAAGATACCCTTTAAAAATCTTAAGTGGCTTCTATTCAAGTTTGCAATCTACTGCTCTTAAGCGGAAGTTAATGTTCCAGAAGACAGATTTTACCCAGGGACGCACACTGCCCATGTTCACAGTTCTTCAAAAACCTCTGCATGTTTGAAGTTTGGTCATTCTGTCTTGGTTTTAACTAAATTGCATTTTTCAAATCCATTTGTTTTCCTTCAGTTAAAATATTGACACCTAATACGAAAAAAAGAAAACAGGAAAAACAGCACCAGTAACTCTGCCACTAAAATAGCTACTATGAACATCTTTCCAGCCTTTTTTCCAAGTGTTTTCTGTTGCTTTTAGGAATATAGTATTCTTTCCCTTCCTCAGAGAGAAATAGACACTGATATTTTCTCCTATTTTTCTTTCTGTGTCATTTTTATGTAGTATTTTTCCATTTATTCAAAACCTTTCCAATAGTCCAACAGTTTCATTATTTCTTCCAGGTGGGTCTCATAGTTTTTGTTGGTTTTTCTTTTTTTTTTTTCTATTTTAGATTAACACTGTTTATGAATAGTATGGAGAATAGAAATAATTATCTTTATACTCTCTTGGTGATTTGAGAGAATTTAAGGTAAGCTTTTCAAGTAAAACTTTACTCAGATCTTGAATGTTTGAAATGGATTCTCTTTCTGTACTGGCAGACACACTTCATTGTCCGCAGGAGTCCCAAACCATTGCCAGGCTCTGGGGAGGACGCTGCAGGGGCTGGGAGGTACCGGATCCCTTCATGTTGTTGAGGTAAGGGCAACAGGCTATAGAGATGAGATACAAATGCATGGAGTGTGCCGTTCTAATAAAACTTAAAAATCCACCTAAGACATCATCACATTGAAATTTTTTTTCACAATCACAGCTAAACTTTAGGTGCTCTTTTTTGTTTTGTCTTATTAACTTGGTTCTCACATATCTATAAGCTAGGGGGTGGGACCTGGGACAGGAGATAGAGGCAACGGGAAGGAAAGGTGACCACATCCACCATGATGGAAAACAATGCAATTGCTGGCCACAGAGACAGACAGCAGAGTAGGAAGAAGCTATTACATGAACGGAGACTCCTGGGAAAAAATTGTAAGAGCACCATTTATGTGCCAGGCATTGTGCTAAATACTGAATGTGCATCATCTTCTCTAATCTGCACCACAGTCTGGGTACTATCATCCCTATTCACAGATGAATAAACTGAGGCTCTGCCAGGTGCCATCCTGCCCAGAATCCCACAGCGAGATTACCTGAACACAGGGCCCAACCTCTTCAATACATCAGCGAGGTGCAGGCATGAGGGAGGCCGTGTGGGAGCCTCTCCCCTGTGTGTCCTTCCAGACATTGCACTGGAGCCCTGTGACAACCTCACCCAAGCTAAAATGCTCACAGTCCCAGGGACCTGGCCTCATCTTTCCAACCCCAGCATTAAGACAAGGAATGCAGGTTTACCCTAAGAATCACCCCCAAAGACAAATAAAGGGTCTAAAAATATCTCCCCACATGTTCTACCCATAGTCAGAAATTCCTTTCCCAGGGGGTGGCCTGGCATGGTGGAAAGAACAGTGACTAAGGGCTCTGCCTCTTCCAGGCCCCAAGGCCCAAGATACGGCAATGCTGGGACACGTCTTACTTAGATTTCATGTTTCTCCTCCATTCACGCTTTTCATGATTGAGGACACACTGGGTATAAAACATGGCAGCAATAGCCAGAGCTCCAGCTGAGAGGGATCCCTACAGCTGTGCTAGTGTCCAGGAATGTCTTCCATGATTGCCTCTCCATGGGCTGCGAGCAGCTGGAGAAGGTGCAGAAAGAACGTCCCAAAGAAGGTTCTTGTAAGGTGGCGTCTCACTGACAGAAGGGTCGTACCTTGTTGCCGCTGCCACGCATGATGTCCTCAGGGATGGCGTAGATCTGATTCTCCATCTCCACCTTCTGGAGCCCATTGTCCGTTACTCTCACCCGAAGCACACGGAAGTTGGTCCCTCCCAGGTCCAGAGCCAGAAACTCTCCATGTTCTGCAAAGAAGAAGGGCCACCATTAGCTTCAGGAGAGACAAATAAGTCAACCTGCTCCACAGAGATGAACCGGGACTTAAATCACAGAGTCTCTCCCAGGACACCGTTTGGCAATGGGTGAGGTGTGGCTGGTGGGTTTTACTTTTCTGTACACACATTAATGTGTCGTCTGCTTTTCTTAATGCTAAGCACTTCTATATCACTTTTATAATTGCCATCAACAATGAGACCATTTCACATTCAATGACGGGGTGCTCATCCCTTCACATGAGTCAACTATTTCCCTAGTGCTTTCAGCAAGTCCCCATTGAGCTCCAGGGGCCCGGCGAGCCCTGCACCAGGGGTCCATGCCTCAATTTTGTTCTTCATATCCCCAGAACACCCAGCACGCTGCTGCAGGCCTGAGGGCCCTGTGCCTTCTGCCAAACTGTGATTGTATTACAAAATGTACTTTCTAATGTTTGCATACTATGATGGCAGGGTCCTGAGGCAAGATCAGAGGGTTATGTGATGGAGTGGAATGGAGTTCAACTGGCAGGTCAAGCAAGTTGGATCTCAGGCTTATTAGAATGTGAGCGAATGCTGACCCCAGAGTATGTAGGGCAAGTCGGGCCACTCAGCTCTTCCACTCCAGCAAGCCACAGAGCTGTGAGGGAGCAGGGGACAGTGAGACTCAATGGGCCGAGGTCTCCATGGGTCACTAGGAAGGCACAGTTCCTTCTCTCCAGGAAACAAGCAGTACAGACAGGAAACATCCAGATTCTGGACAATAATACAGCCTGCTATGGGGAAGCACCCATTGTATGGCACAGAATGAAAGTGCTGAAGAGGCGCGGAGCCCACAGCCAGGGCTGGGAGAGGAGGTGGGCTCACCCTCCCGCAGCCCCTCAGTGGGGAATGGCTCCACCAGTCAGTCCTGCGATGCCCCACTGCACCTTCTCTGAGGATACAAGGTAATTGCCCGGGGACTTACTGGCATGTTTGTCAACACTCAGCCCCTTCCTGAGGGGAGACTGCCTCTGAAGGAAGGTGGATGGATCAGAGGGTCAGGGAAATGCTCTGACTCAATGAACCAACAAGGTTTATTCCATGCTCAGGTCCCTTGGCAGTCCCCTGTGCCCAAAGGGGAAACTTGGGATAACATCACCAACCAGAGATTCCTGCACACCTAGCAGTCAGGTGGTGTGATATACGGAGACTGGCTCTGAAGCCCACATTGCCACTTTTTAGCTGAGGCAGGTTCCTGAGCCTTGGAGCCTCAGCTGCCTCATCTCTAAAATGTGAACATTATATCTTATCGGGTCACTGTGAGGGGAAAAATTAGACAGCGTGCCTTAAGCACCCAGCACTGTTCCAGGGAGTTAGGACACACTCAATAAGTACCAGATACTTTCCATCCAGGCTCTCAGCAAACACTGCCCCATGCCTACACTTGAGTTTCGCAGGCTCATAACAGCAGGGGAGACTAGAAACCTGTCCAAGAAAAGCCAGTGGAATCAGCTCAGTGACCAGCATTCCTCCTCAGGGGCACTAATTTTCCATTCCCTACCCGGCATCTGGAGGTGGCCCCACCACTAACTTCAGTCGCTGGCTAGCTAAAGCAAGCAACATCAACCCCACCACCCCCACACCCCCACCCCTGGCCATGGGTGACTTTTCCAGACACTCTGGTTCTGAGCCTTCCCTAGTAGTGGGACCTCAGCCAGATTCTAGGAAAAGCTATGTGGTGGTTGTCATGAGGAATGAAAAGGAAAATCAAAGATGAACTGCCTCATCAGCACTCTGGAGCCCAGGACAAACACGATCCGCTGAATCAGTGGCCACGGGGGATTGAGGTGGCCGAGGCTGCCCCTGGTTGGTCATCATCCTAGGCCAGCCCAGCTGGATTCACTGGAGGGGGTGGCTCTATCAAGAATGGTAGTTTTGCAGTGTTTTCTGATGGACTGAAGGGAAGCCACAGACAATCATAAAAATATTATAATTCCCTGATAATTCTACTCCTAGGAAGAAATGTCATCCTTTGCTTTCCTTATGGACTCCTCTGGAACAGACATTTGCCTTGCTCCTCCCCAGCACCCCCTCCACAAACACACATGACCACAACTACCAGAGCCAAAGACTATACTTCTGAGTCCAGAATATGAGGCAGGCCCAGCACCGTGGCTCTAGAAATCCTGAAGTGACCCCTGGGGCAATGCATGGGCCCCTTTCCTAGTGCCCACCTCCACGCCATGCTTAAAAGGCCCACAGGGCAGCAGTTAAGCACTGGACTTAGAGACAGGTGGGCAGGTCTCATTTTGAGTTCCAGCTCAGTCGCTTCAGTACCTGCGTGGCATGGGCACATCACAGGGCTCTCTGAGCATGTCACCTCACCTGTACAACACGGCTCACAATGCTGACTTCTTGCAGCAGGAGTGAGGCTCACACAAAATACAGAACATGTTATATGTGAACACAGGAACACATGGTGAGCCATCCGTAAAGCGCTGCTGTTGATGCCACTGCGTTACCATTATTCCTTTGTTTGATTATGTAGCTCCTCCCCTAGTCTTTCTTTGCCACTCTAAACTCTACCTACTGATACCGGTGGCTCAAGATCTACGGATAATTGTGAAACTTCCAGGACATTCCGGAAGCCCAGAACAGGGCCCGTGTGAGCATGTGATGGGGCATGAAGGACGAATGTGTCTATGGGCCTGGTACAATCAGACTGGACAGGGCAGGGGAAAGGCTCTGGGGCAGGAAAACAATATGCCCATAGCAGGTTTCTCAGGAAAGTGCAAAGCCACATGGCAGAGGACCCAGGACGGTCTAGAGATAACATTCTGTTGAGTAATTGTAGTCGGTATTTGGGGCAACTTATTAAGAAACTATCTCACATTGCATTTGCTTATTGATGGCTCATTTATTAAACTAAATGTTTGCGTGCCCACTGTGGGACTTATATAGGGGACCCTTATTTGGTCAGAGGTAAGGTTTCTTCTATTTGTAGGCATGCTATCTCTGGATAACCATTCTAGCTTTTTTTAATTTTTATTTATTTATTTATTTATTTATTTTTAAAGATGACTGGTAAGGGGATCTCAACGCTTGGCTTGGTGTCAGCACCACGCTCAGCCAGTGAGCCAATCAGCCATCCCTACATAGGATCTGAACCCGTGGCCTTGGTGTTATCAGCACCGCACTCTCCCGAGTGAGCCACGGGCCAGCCCATTTTAGCTTTTTTTTTTTTTTTAAATAAAATATAAACATCTGATCTTTAAAAGTTTAAAACAATACAAATGTGGACAAAATGAAAAGCAAATATCTCATTTCTTTTCCACACCCTGAAAGTAATCACAATTAAAGTTTCTTGGGTGTCCTTATTTACATTTATTTTAAAAAGACACAGGAGGCTATAACAGACACCTGCCAAAAAAGGGGTTTGAATCACCGGTTCCAGGAATGTATGCTTGTAATTTGGAAGATGTTATCAAATTATCTTCCTGTAAGTTCTCACCAATCTCCACTCAAACCAACAGGTCTGCTTTATTCTCTCCAGGATCCCATGTTATGTAGCAATTAATCTTTGCCAACCAGCTAGGTCCAAGTGGTATCCCATTTTTCAACTTGGTTTCTTTCATTTGTGCAGTTAGGCATGTGAAATCTTGACTGGCCTATGAATTCCTTTTTCTGTGAATTATCTACTTGTGTCCTTTCCCTGTTTTTTATTTATTTTCTTAATAATCTAAAAGAGCTCTTTGTATATTCGTTTTGTTGGTTGTATATTTGCAATTATTTTTTTCCCAGTTGGATATTTGTCTTTCAATTTTGTTCATGCTATTTTCGCCATGCAGAAATGTTCAATTTTTATGCTGTCAAAATATTTATGGTTTCTGAGTTTTATGTCATGTCCCTAAAAGTCTTGATGAACAAAGATTGCACTAGTTCACCACCTTTTCTAAATCTCTCCAATTCCTCCTATATGGGGACACTACCCCTGCTAAAATAATGAAGCAAGGTTTTGCCATAGATTTGTTTAAAAGATCAAATTCATGTTCTATTTTCTTACGTGACCTTTTTGAAAAACAAAATCCAGGACTGTCACCTCTCTGTCCCTGGGACAGAGTTCAGACTTTCTCACTCTCATCTGGGTTACTGTGGTAATAAAACAACAAAAAGACAGAGGCAGGTGTGAGAGAGATTTGATAGATTGAAGGCCCAACATGTTGATGTCTTTGACAGAAGAGAAGCTAAGGTTTGTTAAACAACGGGTACTTTGTTTATAAACATTATCTCATTAATCCTCAACAACACAGGTAGGCATAACAACACCATTTTTACAAATGAGAAACCAAAGCTCAAGTCAAGTAATTCAAACCAAGGTTCAAATCCAAAGTTTTTACTGCAATGAGCAATGAGTCTGTTCTTGGGAAAATTATAAATCCTCAAATAAGGAATTCTTCACTAACAAAGCCAAGAGCATAGAACCCCCAGGTGATAGCAGCCCTGGGGCTAGCCAAGGTGACAGAGGACGTGATGCTGTGGGTCTGATGTTGAGTCACTTGGTTAAGGTCATGCAGGGGTAAGTGAGAGCTGGGGCTTGAAGCCAAGTCAATCTGTCTCCAAAGCCTGTGCCTGTCTCTCTGTACCACACCCACAGCTTTCCCCGCTCTGGTTCCTGGAAGCCATAAAGTGGTAAGAAGAAAAGCAAAGATGCCAAACCTTTATCTGTAGCTACAGCCCATCTCCCCAGGCTTATTGGATGGCCACACCCGTCAGACTCAACCTTCTATTTGGGGTAAAGGGATGGGGACAAGTGAGGTGGCAGGCACACAACCACTAGCAAGAGCGACACACCCTTCTCCCAAGAGGACCCCAGGACTTACACAAGCTTGTGGATGCAGGCTTTTTTTTCTTTTTCTTTTCTTTTTTTGGTAGCCACAAATCAGTGCTCTCTCAAACAATTATACCAAACCTCAGTTCCTGCCTTATTGGACACTCTCCAAATCCTCTCCACTGAAGTGTCCTCCCCCGCAAAAATATAGACCTCCTTATTAAAAGTGTACTCCTAAAAAATATAGACAAGAAAAAGGGTACCAACTCTCTACCAAAAGGAAAAAAAGGTGCTCAAAGAAATGGTGCTGGCGCACAGCTAAGAGGAACCAGCGATAGGAGTTTTAGGCAGTGCCACCCTCCATCAAATTGCCCAACAGTTAAGATTCCAGCAGGTCCCTGGGGCAGTCTGTCTGCTGACTCACTTCCCGTCTTGGACTGCCATTCTGCCCACTGTTGGTTCACTCTTGTCAGATATGTAAGGTCGGCAAGATAAAGGGGTTTCAGTTTCTCCTGGGAACTCACCTGTCACAGGCAAAGGCTGAGGACTAAAATGGCATTTGACTAACCACCTGAACACAATAGTCAATGTCATCTTACTTGATGTGAGATCAGTAATTTATTGCAACAGGTCATCACTCCAGCATCATTAAAAGCATGTATTCACAGTAGCCCAGTACCTGACAATGTCCAGGTTTTTTTTTTTTTTTTTTTTTTGAAGGGTAAGGGGCAAGGGCCAGTTGAATTTTCCAACAGGGTCTATTTTCAATCATTAGATATTTGCCACTAATTAAAATAGATCACCACCTGTTCCTCTCATCTGAAGCTCAGAGCAGTGTGCCAACCAGTGCTCTAAGAGTGACTTGCAAACAGTTTTGGTTTTGGTTTGTATTTTTAAGCAGCAGGGCCTTTTCCTCTAAGGCAGCTGTGCTGAGAAATGGCAGTGCCTTGGTTAAGGCTGGAGGCCCTCACCCCAGGGCTTCAGGTGACTAAACGGACTTATTCAAAACGATAAGCTCCAGAGGCCTCTTTTGAAACAAACGGTTTTTATGCAGCATTCCCAGAGTTCTGGGGATCCTTGAAGATGGCAAGGCCTGTCCTTAGTGAGGGTTAAGAGAGGCTAATTAAGGTACAGCTCCATCTCCTACACCCTCACTTCCATTTTTATTTCTTCTCTGTGCTTCTGTCTTTTATGTGGCATTCTACCTAAGATTTCATTTGGTTTAAATTTGGGAGTGGGGTCCACACCCCCAAAACTGAAAAGATTCATTTCAAAATATACTTGAAAATC
Organism: Galeopterus variegatus; assembly: GCF_000696425.1. Lineage (NCBI taxonomy): Eukaryota > Metazoa > Chordata > Mammalia > Dermoptera > Cynocephalidae > Galeopterus > Galeopterus variegatus. Next base: position 83,375 of record NW_007732555.1, on the reverse strand, counting down.
ACCATTTTAAGAGTCAAAAATTGAAACATTCTAGGACCTGCCAATAAAACACTTCCCATTCTGCAACTGGGTATTTCCACACTGAGCATATTGCAGACAGTTACTAAACATTTCTTTCTGCCCCGTGCTGCATGCAAACCAGCCCTGACCGACCCAGGAGAGAGGGAGCAAGCACCGTAATCGGAGCTATTCTAGAAGGAATGGTGATTTCTGCTCGGACAAGGAAGCCTTCTCAGAAGGCAACATGAGACAGCCAGGACTTAGTGAGTACAAAGTTGCCAGACAGAGAAAAGGGGACATATAGGAGGGGAAGTTCATAAACGCTCAGTGTCCAGTGAGGCAGGACAGAGGTTTGGTATAACTATATGAGATGGCACCGAATTGTGACTGCCAAGAAATGGCTACAACATAGGGCTCACATGATATGGCTACAAGCACACAGCAGATGCCATTGACAAGGGCCTCGGTTCTTAAGCAGGTGAGACTTGTGTTTTCAAAAGGGCTCTAGTAGCACTGTGGCAGATGGGTCTAGAGCCAGGATGGCTGGTTAGAAGGCTGCTGTAGTAGTCCAGCCAAGCAGCAATGAAGGCCTGGATTCCAGGACCATGTAGGGTGGTCAACCAACCTGGTTTGCCCAGCACAGAGGGGTTTCCCATGACATGGAACTCTCAATGCTAAAACTGAGAGGCAAATCAGGATGGCTGGACTGCCTCGGATCCAACCATGGGGCCTCCAGCCCTTCCTTGTCTCCCAACACCTGAGGTATGCAGCTCTGAACTTTGAGGTAGGCCAAAGACACACACTCACACTTTCACATCCAGTTCTTGAAGTGGCCCTATAATAACTCAATGCCCCCTCAGGGACCTTACTTCCACTTGCCCCACCACAGCAATTTCCAGGGGTCCAGGTGACTGCACTGAACATTCCCATCTTCCTCTATGGAGTGGCTCCAGGTTGGGGAGACCTTGTTTTCCCTCTAGTTTTCAAGTGCGTATTAGTACACTGCAACGGACTGCTCTGAGGTATGGCAGGTACTCCAATTGAGAGGAGGACTAAAGAAGACAAATCTCCAGATTCTGGGTAGGTAATCCAGAATGACATAAGTGTCAAGGCACATATTCCCCATGTACCTGGAATCACCAGTTGCTACCACATCTGGCAGCCTCTTCTTGAGATTCAGGAACCCAGTTACTCCATTACAACACAACATCGGCCTCCACATAATGGCCCAGCAATAAAGAAACAACTCCATAAAGGTATCAAGCCATGCAGTCAGTTAATGCTGGTATCTGGTACAACCAAGGAACAGGGTAATCTGACCTTCTACATCATTGGTGTTCAAACCATTTCAAGAAACAGGATGGTTTTTCCAAATAAAATTGGTATGCCAGGGCTGGCCAGTTAGCTCACTTGGTAGAGCATGGTGCTGATAACACCAGGGTCAAGGGTTCAGATCTGCATACCAGCCAGCCGCCAAAAAAAACCAAAAAAAATGGTAAGCCATAAACATAGATAAATAGAGAAAAATAGAGCTGTTCTAGTTGAAGGGAGGGGCCTGGAACACATAAAACATATTTTATACACTGTCCTAGTGCTTTTGACTCAGGAAATGTTTCTTAAGCTCAAAATATGTGCTCAAAATATGTAACACAGAAAGGTGTTACAAGAGCCCCACAGATATGAAACCACCTTTCAAGGGATTAAAACATGATTATGTTTCGGGCCGGCTTGTGGCTCACTCGGGAGAGTGTGGTGCTGATAACACCAAGGCCATGGGTTCGGATCCTATATAGGGATGACCGGTTCACTCACTAGCTGAGTGTGGTGCTGACAACACCAAGTCAAGGGTTAAGATCCCCTTACCGGTCATCTTTAAAAAAAAAAAAAAAAAAATCATGATTATGTTTCAATATTGCATAGGCTTTGAGCATGTTAGGCTTCTCAGGCAGGCAGACCTGAGTTCAAATCCCATTTTAACATGTATTTAGCTATGTGATTTCAAGTAATTTGTTAGAAATTTGATACTCAGATTTCATCATCTGTTAAAAAAAAAAAAGCAGGAGGGGGGATAACGATAATCTCTCTAGCCAGCACCTCCCCTCCACCCACACCCCAGAAGACACACATGCACACACACACACTCACAGTCTGTTAAGATTCAATGCAGTGTAGTGTAAGGTGTTTGGCACGATGCCTGATGCATGTAAATGCCATCTTCTATATGGAGGCTGTCCGTCAGTACAATCTTCAATTTATACTGTCAGCACCACATAAACCACTTATTAACTTGCTTGTGTGCTAGCTATTGATATGTCTCTGCTGCATGGCTGTTTATACATTGCGGAGCAACCAAGATAAGGGTTTCTTTCAGGTTTAGCCAGCTTCCATGCAACCTATCGCCAGCCCAGTCTCCCTTTATCATATCACGTGCTTGCATTATATGGCCCGGTATCACTCTCTAATTGTTTCTTTCATCTGCATGAGCCTTATCTCCTCCCCGAATACCATTTTCACTCTTTAAAGGTATGGCACATGGAGGCTCAGCACATTGCTGCCCCAGAAAGAACGAGCCTCAGAGGGGACCCTGTTGAACCAAACTGAACAGCTAGGCCCGAGTTACTAAAAGAAGAATGAATGCTTTGTGCTAGCAGTATGGGAGGTACCTGCGCATAAAATGTGCCATGAGGGGTGTGCTTATGGGCCCAGGCATTGGCATGCAGCTGGCTGACTTCAAATCCCAACATTCCACTTGCTCACTAGACAGCTTTGGGCAAGTTGTCTAATCTCTCTTAGTTTTGTAAAATGAGATTCAGAGTACCTACCATTGGATCACTGTGAGATTTAATGAGATAGCTCAAATATAGCGCTTAACAGAGTACCAGGCAGTTAATAGGTCTATAATTTTTATCACCATCACCATCATCATTCTCTGCTCTCTAGGGCATTAAGTCTGGCTACAGGATGAAGATATACTCCCTGTGAAAATAATTCATAATCCAGGCACATGGATAAGTGCAAATGATCAATTTAACACTCCCTTACCCTCACTCTGCCTTCTACGGCATAGTGAGATCTAAACAATCTTGCCAAGAAAACAAGGGGATAAAGACACCACAAAGACACTTCATTTCTAAATTAGAACATGCAGCTGGAACATTTGCAGATTTTCAGTTGGGTTGTACTTGAGCTTCTTATTTTAATAGTAAAAGCCAACTCATATTTATGATCTATTTTAAAAAGGTAATAATCTAATTTGCCCTGGACACTTTTGTTCAGCAACATGAGCTGATGTAAACTGCATCTTATAGCCTTGGAGTCAGAGCTACCTACACTTAAATTCCAACTCTGTCATCAACTGACCACAGATGACCTTGGCAACTATGAACCGTCTTTTAGCCTCAGTTGCCTTATTTTTAAAGTGAGAATATCTCTCTCTTAATGAAGTTTTTATGGAGAGTAAAATAGACTTATGCAAACAGCCTAGTACAGACATTACGGGTGCTCATTAAATGTTGTCCGGTATTCCTGCATTTACTTTTAAGATGAAACTGTCCTCCAAAAGCCAGTCCTCGCAATGTGTGCAGTGGGCTCCCTGACAGAACCATGGTTAGGGCTGGTACCATACGCACAACCGTGGCTTAGATCAGGGCCGCCTACAGATGGGTCAAGAAGATGTGATTCCCAGCAGATACAAATGAATGCTTTCTTTACTCAGCTCTCCACTGCAAACAACACGGGGGTACAGACCACAAATATTGGTGAGGACATGGAGCACGCAAACTCTCATACATTGTTGGTGGGAGCGTAAAATGGTTCAACACCTTGGGGAAAAGGCCTGGCAGTATCTTACAAAATTAAACATACACCAAACTCTCTGACCCAGTAATTCCACTCCTGGTTATTTACCCAAGGAAATGAAAACGTGTCCACAAAAGGGCTTGTGCAAGAACGTACGTGGCAGCTTTACTCCTAATGGTCAAAAGCTGGAAACTGCCCAGGTGCCCATCAATATTCATGTCATATACAATTCCAACTATGCCATGGAATCAGCAACCAAAGAGAAAGAACTACTGGTAAGACACAACATGGGTACATGCCACATTATGATGAGTAAAAGAAGATTTGCATAAAAAACAAATACTGTATGAGTCTATGTGAAGTTCTGAAACATGCAAAACTAATAGATATGGAAAATAGAGCGTGATTGCCTCTAGGGAGTTGGAGACAGGGATTGACTAGGAGGGCACAGGGGAACTCCCTGGGGTGATGGTAACATTCTCTATTATGGTAATGTTCTCTAATGATGGGGGTTGTATTAAACAGGTATATGTATTTATCAACTCTTCAATGGTACACTTAAGATTTGTCATTTCATTGCAGGTAGATTTTACATCAAAAGAAAAAAGAACAAATATTGAACTCTAGTTAACAATATGCAGGCTGAAGTTTTAGGGTTGAAATGAACTCATTTCTGCAATTTATTTTACAATGCCTCAAATAAAACAAGTTGGGCTGATGGATGAAAAGATGGAGGGGTGTGATAAAGCAAATCTAGTAAAATATGGATGTTCACTACAGAACTCTTTCAAATTTTTTATACTGCTTGAGGGAAAAAAGAAAACAAACCCACAAATATAGACTTTTTTTTTTTTTTTTTTTTTTTTTTTTTGCAGCTGACTGGTACAGGAATCAAACTCTGGACCATGGCGCTATCAGCAACACACTCTAATCAACTGAGCTATCCAGCCAGCCCTAGAGACCATTTTTTTATATACTCCAGCTGACACTGAATTCAGTCATTCGCGTAAGATATTCTTGGACCACTTACATCTATTGCACTTTTATCTATGCCAGAAGCATAGTCCACACAGTCTATGAAGCACAGATACTTCAGAATAGGCCTTGAACATTTTCCCCCCATGGGGCTTGAGGGCTGCTGACCTCCCTGGCCTTCTGACTGAGAACACATAACTTGACTTGAAGGTTCATCTTTCTTCAGTATAATGGAGGACTCCATCATACATGGATAGCCTGAAACTTCCTGAAGTCTCTCCCACATTTTCTATCAGGACTTTGATTATAATTATATAGCTGGGGCCTGTATAAGAGAGTTGGGTCCTGCTCCTCACACCAAAGTGCAGGGTGATAGGGATGAACCCTAACACCTGCTCTCTTCATGCCAATCTCCTCCAGAAGAAAGCACCTGGCAGGCTCAGTAAAGCTGGTACTGAGCGTGACTTTTGCACTGGTGAGTTGTGGCTGCAGTCATGCGTTTATAGCACATGTGGCAAAGTCAGGTAATCGATTCTCCCTCCATTCTCAGACCACTGACTCCCTGATACTCCCTCTTTTTACACATGAGGAAATGGAGGATCACAGCATGAATGAACTGCTCTGAAGCATAAAGTTTGAATTCAAACCCATTTGAAGCTAGAATTCTGATTCTCATCCCTCACTGTCCTGAAACTACACATTTCATGCCTTTCAAGAAGTAGCCAATTTACAAATGCCAGCCTAGACCAAGACTGGGCTGAGGATCATTTAAGGCAGCAGCTTTCAAACTGCAAGTTAAAAACACATAGCAGGTTGACGAGCAACTTTCTTAAAGAATAGAAGATAACAGACCCTACTGTATCATGTTTAAGAATAAACATTGGTCCCTGGAACTTCTGTTTCATTATTTATAAATATTTATATAGATGTGTTTCTTGCTGTGAGGGTACAGTCCAGAAAAGCTAGAAAGCTATTGATTTAAGAATTAGGTCCCTCCAGATCAGAGATTTGGATCTGACATTTAATTTCTCAGATTTGGGGCCGGCCCGGTGGCGCACTGCTACAGTGCGCCGCTTCGGAGTGCGGCGGTGCTCCCGCCGAGGGTTCGGATCCCACATACAGACCGGTTCCACTCACTGGCTGAGCGAGGTGCGGGCGCAGCACCGAGGGTTGCGATCCCATTGCCGGACACAAAAAAAAGACAAAAAGGAAAAAAATAAATAAAATAAAATAAAATAATTTCTCAGATTTGAAAAGTAATGCTAGAAATGAACCGGCTGATAAACAAAGGTTCTGAGAAAGGAGACATGGAATAGGCACCACTGGAGCAAAGGCCTTGAGCCTTCTGTAGGAGGGAGACACATATAATCACCAGTGGCAGCAGGAGGAGCCCAATTGTGGCCCCAGCCAGGAAGCAGGTGCACAGGCAAGGCCCCATGGCTGTGTGAGACCCACCAGGGGGAAGGCAGCCGTCCCCTTCTACACACAATGGCACCCTCAGTCTTTCCTCTCAGCACCTTACTAGGGTCCAATAACAAAGAGAATTTTCATGTTTGACAGACTTTATCAATTTAGGAGTCACCAATCTTGGTTGCCACATTCTGTAACTCATACCCCCAACTAATAAAACATAAACTTGAAAGTCTTGATTTTGACCACTTTAAATCACATTCCCTCATGTTCTCCCCAGTTCCTTTTTCTTTTCTCTCTCCAGAAACACCCCTATCAGTTATTGGATATACACTTTCTAGCTTATATCCTAATAACTTTATGGTGTGTGGGTGTGGGTGTCCATAAGCAATGTATATAATTGCTTTAAGGGAGTTTTTAAAATTTACATTCAACTACTGTGAGGTACATATCCTCCCACAACTTTTTCACTTGTTGTTTCTTGAGATGTATCCATATTTATATACATTTATTTATTAGCATGCCATATAGTATTCCATCATATGAACAGACCATAAACTGTTTCCAATATGCTGTTATTATAAGCAACACTGCTATGAACATTAATGGACACATATCCTTGGATTCACATGGGAGTTTATCCAGGGTATAGAGTTGGACGTGGAATTGATGCATTATCATATGCACATATTTTCAACTTTACTAGAGATTGTCAACCTCATGTCCCAGGATAACCACTATTAATTGTTTGATGCATGTCCTTGAGACATTCACATACGTACATACATATATGAGTTTGCAGAAGTGCGAATATGAATATAGATAAAGATACATGTACTATTTTACAAAATGAGGTCCCAGTCCACATAATATATCTCATGCATTATAATGAGTTGCAGAGGACTCTTGTCTTCTGTATAAATTGGCCCCTGCCCACCTGATGGACATTAAGAGATTTTCCCTCTTTACAGTATCTCAAAACTTTGTGTGTAAGTAGACTAGTGCACTAGTTCCAGTACATGTGCAGAATAGGCTGGGACTGCTGGATCCAACCTCTTATCTTACAAAGGAGAAAACTGAGTTCTGGAAAGCGGAGGTAAGGAGCTGGCCTACAGACCCCAAGCAAGTGAGGAGGGAAGAGATGGGTGCAGGTTTCCTGCAACCTGGTCTCTACTACTCCAGGGGCCACTTCCTTTGCTTATGTGAATAAAACATTCCAAAATACGCAGCTACCAGTGCAAACTCTAAGTGGCAAGGGGAAGTCTCTGTGCCTCCAATCTCAGGAAAGCAACAAGAATAAAAAAAGCTTGTCCCATCATTAGTTCTCCCCAACAAACTTATTCGCCTGCCTATAGCACAGGCTATACAATCAGCCCAGCCCCATTTCAGAAAGTGTTAGTTGAGCACTTACTGCGTGTGCCACTGCTCACACTTACACATGCACAAACACACATAATGCGTCGGGTGTACCCTTGATGCCTGAACTTCAGCATGTACAAGTTTGATTCCTGACTCAGCTTCTTATTAGTTGTGTGATCTTGGGCAAGTTATTTGACCATCCAAGCCTCAAATTCCTTATCTAAAAAATGTGGATAAAATCTGTACCTACCTTATAGGCTTCTGTGAAAAGTAAATGAGTTAACACATATAGGTGCTCCGTACGGTCCTTAGCCTGTAATGTGTATTTGGAAGATATTTAGGGCACTTACTTAGTGCTAGTGCTGGGTGAAATAAAGTCAAGGCCCTCGCCCTCAGCAGCTAGTAAATTTATCAGAATGTCAAACAGAAACTAAAGAAACGGGTGTGGTTTCTAGTCAGAGGGAGTGACAGGTAAATAAACATGTGCAGGAGGGCACAGGAGGGGTAACTGGCGGAGACCCCTCACCTGAAGGGGCTCTTTGAAGGGCTGAGACACACACACTCAGCAAACAATCCCAAAGAGGGTCACACCCTAAGCATTGGGTCCAGGCTAGGTTCCAAGACTTCAGCAAACACAGACTTATTTTAGGAACTGTGAATGAAAAGTCTTCTCAAACAAACTAGGCCCCTAGAGACTCTCAGGGAGTGAGCCTCAAGGGCACCAGTGTCATGGAAACAGTGCAGACACATGGTACAGCCACCAGCCTTGAACCCGGTCCTTCCCCAGCCCCCTCCCCCCGACTCCCGGGCAGAGGCCTCACCAGCCACCAGCCTCCCTCAGGTTCTTGGACTCTGTGCTTCCCGGGTCTTCTTGGCCTCCTTCTCCTGTCCTCTAGATGTGAGAAGCTACCCCATACCCCACACCCCTCATCCCGCAGGTGGAGGGTTACTTTGAAGATTCAGTGAAACAAGCTGTGTGAAAGCCTGACATGGCTTAGTCTCATCCCCTTTGCACAGGACGCTGCCAGCCCCAGGCAGCTGGGCTCACATCCTGGTGTCATCTTAAATCCTCTCCCATTCCTGCCCACCACCCCCACCAGAGCCACGGCTTGGGCTCTGCCAAGCCAGCCCCCTCCCCTCCACACATACTGCTGGTGAGGAAACATTCCCATGATAGTCCCACTTACATCCCTCAAAAACCCTCATTTACTCCCCAACACCAACTGAAGAAAGACTATCTAACCCTAACCCACCTTTCTAACTTTAATCTCTACCATGACCCTTTTCTCCTGAAGGACTAAATCACTTGCTGGGTGGTAAGAATTCTGCATCCAAATAAGGGAATTAAACAAAGCCTTGACAGGCTCTTACTGTAGGACTTCAGAGCCATTAATACCTTAATATGCACTGTGGCTCCTCACGTTTTCCCCAAGTGTATTCGGACTTCTAGTACTTTTTCATGGACTTCACGAAACCGTCTAGGACAGTCTGTACTACATTGTTTCTCCAGCACACCTACAGCATGTGCCAGTTAGGACGTGCATATGCGCGCCAGAGAGCGACTACCGAAGCCGATGGCTGTGCCCATCGAGGCACGTTTGTTATAATTCATCACCACCTCTGTGTGCAATCTCAGTGAGACTGCAAAATGCCATACTGGGCCAAGCAGCCCTTCTCAGCACATAGATGGAAAGCATATGGCTGAAAGCCCTGGTAGGGCTGACAAGAGGTGGTTCCTCCTGACTGCCAAGGCTGCCAGCTTACCTAGTCTCCTGTCCATCCTACCTCACAGCCTTCCATTCTCTACATGCCTATATTAGCCAGGGTTGGCTTTTGTGGCTTCAAGCCCAGAACCTCCACAGACACATTGTTCTTTGGGTCCCTGAGCAAAGCCAACCAAATTGCCCCCCTAATAATGGGGCACCCAGCCCCATCCCCTCAGGTGCAGTACCTGTCCCATCTGGAGTAGACCTCACAAAGGTGGGCAGCATTTTCACTGATGCAGTGGGGTGGGTGGTGGCTCCAAGTCCTTTCTCCATCTCCTTGCGGAACCGCTTAGAGATCTCCAGAAGGGTCTCGTCAGACAGACGCATGTGGTAAAGGTACTGGTCGACCTGGGAGAGGGGAAAACATGAATAGAGACCTACAGGTTAAATGAATAGTGGTGTAGGTCTGTGTCATGGAACACTGACCAGTCCTTCAGAAGAATAAAATCTGTTAGGTACAGTAGGTTATTATTAAAGACCATTAATAGAAATCAATTTGACAGGACTTCATCTTTTTTGAAAAAAAAAAAGAAACTAAAAATTAAAATTATAAAAATAGGTTTAATTTTATTTCTAGAAAATGGTGAAGACCAGGGGAAAGGTCTATTGGGAAAGAGGACAGTTATTTTCAGACAGGTTGAGTTTAAGCTCCTGTGACATACTCAGATGTTCATTACCCACATTTCTTGTTCCCCCCACACACCTCTCATGGCCGCTCAGATCAATCCTATTACCCCTCACCCTTGGTCAAGCAGCCATTGCCTCTTATCTGGGCTTATACAATCCCTGGTTCTTTGACCTCTTCCATCCATTTTCCACCCTCCAGCCAGACTCTGCTGATCCCCTGCTTAAAACCTTTCAGTGGCTTCCCACTGGAACAAAACCCGAAATCCTTGCAAGGCCTACATGACCTGGCCTCTACCCACCTCCTAACCTCATTATATGTCTCTGCACTCTTCGTGCAGATCTTATCCCTGGTGCGGTTCCCCAGCTTCCCCAGCTCGAGCCCATGCATGCAGGTCTGACAGCTGCCTGCCCTGCCACCTCTTACCAATCCTCAGGCCTCTCTCCACAGAGGCCTTCTCTGATACTCCTGAATACAGCAGTCAGGCCTCTCTGTTATTCTAAGAACTTGAACCTTTCCCTTCACAACACCATCCACAATTGGGATATATATTCTTATTAGTGTGCAAACCATAAGCACCAAGGCTAGAAGAACGATGTCTGTTTGCTCACCCTTGCACCCCTGGAGCCTAGCACAGTGCCTGACATATGACAGAGGCCCATATAAATGATAACACCTCTCCTGGGCTCAGGGGTGGAAGCAGCTCTCCCTATTTATGTCACAGATCTTGTTTCCAACATAAATCGACATCAACTTTTCCCAGACTTAACACCAAGAGAGGGAGAAGTATCAGAAGCCCCTCTCAGTTTCCTTCTTGGAAGTGCTCATGTGCTTGGCCATGGATATTCCCAGTTTTCTCCCATCAGGAAAAGGTCTGACAGAAACACATCCAAGAGGCACACACGTTTCTACACTATCACTGTTCTGCGCTGATATCGGCCACACCAGGTCAGGCCGGCAGGAGGGGACGGGTAGGGAGAATCGGGAGCCCTGGGCCAGTCCCTGCTGTGTCCTCAAGGTGTGAGCGTGTCGTCCTCCCGGCCTCATCTGCAAACTGAGGGACTAGAAGGGACACTGCTCTTCTCAGCTCTGAAATGCCAGGATTAGAAAAAAAAAAAAAAAAAAGGCTAAAAAAAAAATTTTTTTAAAAAAGAAAGAAACACAAAGATTAACAAAGGGCCAGCCTTGGCCGATGACCACTACCACTGCTATTCCTGTGAGAAATACAAGTACGTGCCTGTCTGTCCTTTGTCCTTTCCCCACTCTGATGAAGGAGTGTGGACTTTTTTTTTTTTTTCCTTTTTGTCTTTTTTCATGTCCGGCAACGGACCGCAACCCTCAGTGTCGCGCCCGTACCGGACCGGGACCAGCAACGGGATCGCAACCCTCGGTGCTGCGCCCACCCCTCACTCAGCCAGTGAGCAGGAACCGGTCTGTATGTGGGATCCGAACCCTCGGCAGAAGCGCCGCCACGCTCCCAAGCGGTGCACTGTAGCAGTGCGCCACTGGGCCAGCCCAGAAGGAGTGTGGACTTTTATAATAAGTTTTCTCAGATAAAAGCTCTCAATATTACAGCCCAACGTTTTCATCAGGTCCACTTGAATTTTTTTTTTTAACTGAATCTGCAGCCTAGGATTTCCAGAGGAACAGCTAAAGGTGTTTAATTTTTTCTTTGTGACAAAAAGACAGAAGTCCCCTTACATCTCCTCCCTTCCGGGCTATATCCTAAACACCAATGGGGCTGGGGGCAAACCCTTCTGTTTGTGCCCAGCTCTGTCCCTGCAGAATAATGAAATTGGCCTTCAGATCATTTCAAAGGTACTGACCAGTACTAATCTTGTATCATTCTTCTAAGATTCCAGGAGCTGAAAGACCAGAGTCTGGGGAAAGTGCTGAAAGCAGCTAGGAGCGAGATGGAGCATCTCTGATGCATCAGCCCCCCCCCCCCAACCCCTCCACAATTGCCCAGTGTTTAAAACACAAGAAAATAAAGAGATGTGACCCTCACATGGAATGGGAAGGACAGAGTAGGAGTAGAGAATGGTAAAGGGGCAGTCTGCTCCTGCTGATCAGGCCCTCAGCCACTTTATTCCCTCCCCCAGCCTGGAGAGAGACCAGCCTTGTCAAGTTGGGTTTAGAACTGCAGAAATGAGGATTTCCCAGAATACCCTTGTTGCCAGCATTTATTAAAAAGCTACTTAGGGGCCGGCCCGTGGCTCACTCGGGAGAGTGCGGTGCTGATAACACCAAGGCCCCGGGTTCGGATCCCACATAGGGATGGCCTGTTCGCTCACTGGGTGAGCGTGGTGTTGACAACACCAAGTCAAGGGTTAAGATCCCCTTACCGGTCATCTTTTAAAAAAAAAAGCTACTTAAATAGTCAGACTGGACTATGTAAGTCCATAGGTCTAAATCAGGAAGAATCCAACTGTCAGGCTCCTGGCGCCTCACATGCCTGGAGCCCACTGTCCTTCTGAATCTGCTTCAGCCTCCCTGGGTTGTGGCATGCCATCCATCCCCTTCCGCTCCCTGAGCGGGGTTCCTGAGCTCAGCTTCCTACAGTACTGGGGTGCACAAATGTACAAAGTTTGGGGCCACCCAGACCAGAAGGCAATACCAGGCTACATCCAGGAACAGCCTGAGACTCCCTTGTGGGCAGTGTGATAACTACAAGCCCTTCCATGGTGCCTGCTTTGTGCTGGATCCTGTTCTCAGGCTTCTGTACCTACCAACTCATTTCATCCTCCCAACAGTCCTCTGACGTAGGTAGTGCCATTACCTCCTTTCTACAGAGAGGAGAAGGCAATGTGTCCAAAGTCACACAGACACAAGGGGCTGAGCTGGGATTGGATCGAGCAGTCTGGCTGGCCTGTGCCCTTACCTTGTCTACTCTGCTAGATGATGGCCTGTTTTTCCTGGAATACAGCAGGGTCTGTACAGGCCAAATGGCACTGCAGCAAATTCAAGCTGGCCACACCCACGAAAAGGCCATCTTCTATTCCAGTCACCCCCCAACATAGACATGAAGGGCAGACAGCAGAGAGTATGGCCCATGGGGCTGGCCCAGGAGGTCGGGGCAGCAGGGACGGCAAATGTGTCTTTGGACATTGTCATGAGAGTGACACATGAAAAGTTGGAGCTCCCACCTTACTACTTTCCCAAAGAGAGGAGAGACCCTGAGTCCCACTGACACTCCACACCTACACTCCATAGATGGCTCTGGGTGTTTGCAAAAGGGACAGGGGAGTTCCTGCATGAGACAGCAGAACCTACACTGCCTTATTAAGAGATTCTACCATCTCATCCTGAAGTGTGAGGTCAGGTAAACAAAAGAGCAAATTCTTTTTTTTTTTTTTTTATTCCTTTTTGTCTTTTTTTACTGACCTGTAACAGGATCGCAACCCTCGGTGTCGCGCCCGTACCGGGGACCGGCAATGGGATCGCAGCCCTCGGTGTCGCGCCCGTACCGGGGACCGGCAATGGGATCGCAGCCCTCGGTGTCGCGCCCGTACCGGGGACCGGCAATGGGATCGCAGCCCTCGGTGTCGCGCCCGTACCGGGGACCGGCAATGGGATCGCAGCCCTCGGTGTCGCGCCCGTACCGGGGACCGGCAATGGGATCGCAGCCCTCGGTGTCGCGCCCGTACCGGGGACCGGCAATGGGATCGCAGCCCTCGGTGTCGCGCCCGTACCGGGGACCGGCAATGGGATCGCAGCCCTCGGTGTCGCGCCCGTACCGGGGACCGGCAATGGGATCGCAACCCTCGGTGTCGCGCCCGCACCGCGCTCAGCCGGTAAGCGAGAACCGGTCTCCACATGGGATCCGAACCCTCGGTGGGAGCGCCGCTGCGCTCACAAGCGGCGCACTCTCCAGTGCGCCACTGGGCCGGCCCCAAAAGAGCAAATTCTACAGCAGCCAATCTTGGTATATCTGTGACGTTTAAACTGCTACAAGGCTTGCTGGAAACCTAGTCAGATACCTCTCATCCTTAATCCTCAAAGAATAAAGTTAAATGGTTACCCTTTGCACAAGTCACTTTGCCCAGTGTATTCTGGTCATATTCCAAGTGTTCAATGACAGAGGAAACAATGATGACGATGATGGTTGCAGCAGCTAAACGTGTGTCGAGTACCTGTTAACTGTCACACGCCATCCTACAGCTTTACTGACTTGAGTTCCATTGTCTTCTTGTACAACTTCTGTATCCACATTTACAGTCACTCGGGTGGGGAAGGGCAGAGCTGGGATTGAAACAGAAGTATGACTGGCTCTAATGCCAGGCCCTCAGGTCTACCACCCTCACCTATCCTGTGGGTCCTCTAAGTGTGGGCAGACACTGCCTGCCCTGTAGTTCTTGGACGGGCCCAGACGCTTGCTTTCCTCTCCATCCCATGAGGAGACCAAGGGAAAGGATATGGAAGAGCTGCAAAAAAAGGCAAGTCCAGCATCTTGGCCCAAATTGCTCCTCTTTCACCTAGGAGCCCTTTGAACTCTCAAAACTTGGGAGTGGATGGCACTGGGGAATGATGATGTTTCTTAGGGCCACTCCAGAAGGGATGATTAATCACCTAATGTCACAGCATCCTAAACACATGACTGGAGCCCCGCCTCCCCCCCCCCCCCCCCCCCCCCCCCCCCCCCCCCCCCCCCCCCCCCCCCCCCCCCCCCCCCCCCAGTCTTGGTGGGCACTGTTGTGTTGAGAGACCGGTGGCTGAAAGAAGTGGAAGTCAGAAACAAGAAGCAGCCTCTTTACAAAGACAGTGTTCCTCAACTGGGAAAGAAGTGAATGCAGTTTTCAGAATTCTGCCAACTTCTACCCACAGTGCAGCCAAAGGGTAGGAGCACCAGGCATGGGAGAAATCCATTTAGGAGATACTGTATGTAACACAGCAGTGGCCACTCCTAAAAAACATCTACTCTTAGAAAGGAAAGGCCCTTGTAGTAACCAGTGCAAAATCTCACCAAACACAGCATTCAATTTTGCCTCGTTTGTCTCTCTCACCCCAACAGTTAGTCATATGTCCTGGGTTTGAATGCTTCCAAGCATGAGAGGCTCACACATTCCATTTTTGGTGAATTCTAGTTGTTTGAAAGCTTTTCCACACAGATAAATCTACTTTCTGATAACTTCTGCCTAATCTCCATTCTGCCACTAGTGTAAAAGCTCCCAAACTTGGCTGCACATCAGAATCACATGAGGAGCTTGTAAAGTACAATAAGAATGGACACCTCTAGGGCTGGGAGCTCAAACATCTACCCCTCCCCTTGGGCAGGTTGCTACCGTGCCAATAATGTGATAATGATGGGCAACACTGCTTAAGGTCATTTTTACCACTTTTCTGCCTGGGGTCTTAGAAAGTCAGTGGTAAAGATATTAGGCCAAGTGTATCCCTGTGAAATAATCCTATGTTGATACAGGGTGCTGGGAATTGGAAAGACAAACCCTGTACTTGTTGGAAAGAGATTTAAGTTGTTGAAAACTATCAGAGCAGAATCATTCAGGTCAATCCTTATTTTGTAACTGGTTGTAATAAAGTAAGGGCTCTGGCATATGAAAAATCAATGTGCAAATCCTAAATGTAGCATTTGTACAGGTGTGCACTTGTACAGCTGTAGCATATACAGGTTTGAGCTATAAAGGTGTGCACTTGTACAACTGTAGCATATACAGGTTTGAGCTATAAAGGTGTGCACTTGTACAGCTGTAGCATTTATACAGGTGTGCATTTGTACAGCTATGCACTTGTAAGCTGTAGCATTTATACTGGTGTGCACTTGCACAGGAGTGCACTTGTAGATGTGTGCATTTGTACAGGTGTGCACTTGTACAGGTGTGCATTTGTATAGCTGTAGCATTTGTACAGGTGTAGCACTTATATAGGTGTGCATTTGCACAGGTGTGCATTTGTACAGCTGTAACATTTGTACAGGCGTGCAACACTGGAGGAATACTTTTTGTCTGAGCTCCACTGTCCTCACTATAAAGCGGAATGAACAGCCCTACACAACCATCACTGGCATAATCGACGTGACAAATGTAAAGCTCTATATTGTCCCCTTTCTTTCCATCCCTTCTCCTGTTTTTCTTCTAGACTTTGCTCTGTCAAGTGGTATCCTCAGAAGATGAAGGACTTTTCTTAACCCTACTTAGTCACACGTAGGGTTAACAAAGCAAAGGCTATTTCTCCAAATTGTTCCTTCTCTTCCTGTGGTGGGCATATGTCCTATCTCACAGGACCTCTTCTCTTTAAGTCTCTGTGTGGGAGAGAGGAGGAACGGAAGGGGAACAGGCTAGGGAATCAGAGGCAGGCCAGAGCAAAGCCTGGCTGAGGTATGGGAAGGCCGCCTACCTGTCTGCCCAGCAGTTGAGGGCGTGTGCTAGAGAGTAAGAGATAGCAGTTTTGTTGCCATCTATTTAGCAACACTGAGAAGATTAGAACTTCCTCATTGGGCAATTTTGGTCAGTTTCATTTTTCCCGTACATAACATACCAGTCTGATAAGCCCACCTCCTCTACAGAATTGGGGATGATGGCAGGTGAAGCCCTAAAGAAAAATTAACCCCGTACTGTATAAAATAACACCCAAAAGGGGAAGCCATGAACATACATCCCCTTAAGTGCCTGCATTTTCCTCCATACCAGCATAAAAGGAGGAGAAACTGTGTCATAGTAACTATGCAAGGAACCATGAGAATAACAGGTCACCCTCACAGAGGCTCCGCTTCACAATTGCGGCAGCCAGGGTGGGTCAGACACAGCCCTGGCCAGGTATGAGAAAGCCCGGGAAGGAAAGGCCTGGAGTCGAGAGCCAGAAAGGGATCTCAGAGAAACTGAGGCTCACAGCAAGCAGTCTTGACCAGGGTCACAGCATTGAGACTGGAATCTGGATCACCCTGATGAATGAGAACTCTGCTGGTCCAGAAGGGCCCATCTCATTTTGCAGGCCAATTCCAATTGAATGGTTGGTGGCCACTGCCTGGATGAGTCCACCTTGTCTGGTCCCAGTGGGAAATTGGCCCTGATCAAATTATTTATGTCTATGTCTAGAGAGCAATATTCCAACTTTGGCAGTTTGTAATATAAACTACTACAAATCCTAGCTTGAGTGCATTACTAAATTTAAAAGGGAAGTATAGAAGAAAAAAACCCTTAAATTTCAATGTCTACATCTGTAAGACTCATATAATTCAACCCCTGAATCCTCAACCACTGCTATAACCCCAGCATCTCCCACTTTATAGCATTTATTGAACACCAGTTTTATACAAAGCACTACAGTGTACAGAAGTAATTTCAAAAGAAATCAGTTCTGAAGATGGACAGTGATGATGTTTGCGCAACAATGTGAATGTACTTTATAGCACTGAATTGTACACTTAAAGATGGTTACAATGGTAAATTTTATGTTATATTTTATCACAATAAAAAAAAATTTTAGGGCTGGCAGTTAGCTCACTCAGTAGAGCATGGTCCTGATGATGCCAAGGTCAAGGGTTCGGATCCCCTACTGGCCGGCCACCAAAACCAAAAATAAAAAAACAAAACAATAAAAAAAAATTTTAAGAAACCAAAATCCCTGCTCTCTAGGACTTTATAAGATAGTAAAGAACCTGGCTCATACTATAGACCAATAAATGCCTCTGGAATGAATGGAGAGAGGGGTCTTGGCAGAAAAAAAAGGCAAGCACTATGCAAGACACCCATGGAAGCATCACAGGTTTAAGTGGCCTGAAAGACCTGCATTCAAAGGAGACAGCTTCTGGGCTGGGCCATCCCAGGGGATGAATTCTGACCTGGAGACAGTGTGTGAAAAGGCTCAGAAGGTGGTGTTGGCAAGTTCAAGATCCTTGAAAATTATGAATTCCAGGTACCAGAAAGTTGCTCACCTCACTACATTAGCTCCCCACAAAATGCTTCATCAGTGTGATTTAATTCTATCATTTTTAATCAAAGGATCACAGGAGGGAGGACCGTAAATACCACCCCATTGAGCAAAGCTGCTGTGTTCAATAACCCTCCATAGCCAGTCAATTCCCTGTGGAGTTTAGTGTCAGGGAAAGTTTGGCTGCCCAGATACACCATGCTTCCTGCTACAGACCAGTGAGATGAAAATGACTGATGCAAGGAGAGCCGTCCTTTTTGCCTGGACTGTCAGGAAGCTCAGAGCTCTATCAAGTTTTTCTGTAATCATCCCTGCCTGTTTGATGACTCTTGTTCTAGCAATCCTTTTACTGAAAGCTGAACCAAATCACCAAATCCTTTTAGTAAGCAGGCAGAAAATGAATAATACATGAATGAGCAAATGCTCACCAGTCTTTTCTGCAGGACACACCCTCCCAATAGAAGGATGAATTCAAGTGATCAAGTAGGATAAGAAAGTGACTCCACAAGCATAAAGGCATCACAGCAGAGGAGGTAGGGACCCCGAGGCGCAGCTGGACTTCCTCTCTCCAGTCTTTGGATATTTCTGATTTCATATCTAGAACTCTCTCTCCAGGTGGTACTGGATGAACACTAACTGTTATACCTTTTAGCGTCTATACCCAAGCAGGCCAGTTGATTGAATTTCAGCTTTAACACTCATGTTCTTGTCCTGAAGATCGGGTCATCTATATATCTATATATTTGGCCAATGCTCCAGCCTGGCCTCCTCAAAAGAAATTTAGGAAGGACCGTGCCTTCTGGAAGTGAAGGGCCTTATGACTAGTCTCCTCTGCTTTAAATCAACCACAGTCAAAATACAGTGGTGCAGGAGATTCTGTACAGAAATTAGAATGCACCACCTACCACCACATGCAGCAGCTTAGATGAATCTCACAACATAATGTCAGGTGAAAGAAGCCAGACACAAAAGGGGACATACTGCAGGAGTCCATTTATGTTAAATACAAAAACAAATCTATGCTACTAGAAGTCAGGACAGTGATTACCCCTGGTGGCGGGGGTAGGTTGGAGAAGGGGGTGTTAGTGCCAAGAAGTGGGGCTGGTATTGGTAATAATTTGTTACTGGATCTAGGCAGTGGTTACCCAAGTGTATTCAGTTTCCTACATGTATTATCCTTCAATCTAAAAAATGTAGTTAGAAAAAAAGGCAGACGGCACTGACTTGGCCCTATCTACTCACGACACACGGTCAGAGAGCCAAAGGAAATCAAAGAGGTCAAAAGAGGACAAACCAGAAGGGAGAGTCATAATTCTAACCGGCCACACACTGCCTTCCAGTGACTGCACGTGCTGACACATGTTTGCAACATGGTTTCAAAAGAATTTCACATTTTTGCATTATTCCTTTGCCAGTGTTTTACCACAAATCTTTGACAAGGAAACTGAGGCTTGGAGAAGCTTCCCCAAACCACAAGCCTAGTCCCTGGCAGGACCCACAACATCCGGTGGCCTAACCTGGGACACAGGTGTGCCCATCCCAAGAAAGCCAGGCAACTGCTGTCAGTGACCTCATTAATAATAATGCCCTCACAGACTCCTCCTGGGAGGGCCGAGGCTGTGCAAACAGCAGCACGTTTATCCTGTAAAGTTGCCAAGGCAAAGCCAGATGTTTCTGATAAAGAAAAGAAAGATGAGTTGGGGAGGAAGACACACAGCAGAACATGGATTCTTTGAGTCTCCTGTCCTCCAAAACCCAGCTGACCAAAAATAATAGATCTGCTGCAACACATTCTTCGGATGGGACAAGGAGGACCCTCACAGAGGCCACCGTGCCACCTCGAGGAGATTCCAGCTCTGACCCATCATGTACTCACAAGCCCGGGGCAGCAGGGTAAGTGTGGCACCAGCCAGGAAGGCATATGGGCCACTCCTCCAGGATCCTGTTGCACAGATGTGAGTCACCGGGTTTCCTGTTCTTCCAGTTCTCGCTCTCAGCTGCATCGAGTTATAGCTAGATGGACCTCAGGCAGCAGCACCTGTCCCAGGTCCAGGAGATGGGCATTTGGGACACCTGGCCCCGAGCCCTCCTGTGCTCAGACATTCTGTCCTGACGATGGGGCAGCTTGCAAAGGAATAATATGTCCCAGATATACATGACCCTGGCACAGTCTATTTACCAACAGATAAAGCACCAAATTCAAAGCTCAATTTGATTGAGTGCCAAATTGAGTGTGCCAGGGCTGGGTGCTGAGGATATCAGGATAAAGGCGACACCAGCCTCTGCCAGCAAGGGGGTAGTCTACTGGCGGGAGGCAAATATGTCAACAAGCAATTACAAAATGAAGGTAAGGGCAGACAGTAGGTAGTTTCTTTTGCTGTAATGAATACAGATTTACAGTCACTTAAATCACACATGTCAATACAATTCTGAGGAGCATTCGCCTTGGAAAAGTTGGAAACATGTGTATGTGTTCACACCCCCTCCCCTGTCCCCTGTCTAGAATGTTCTCCTCTGCCCTAACAAACTCCCACTCGCCCTTCAGGGCCCAGCACCAATGTCCTCTCCCCAGCTGGTAGTGCCAACGCATTTTTGACACCTTGAGTCTCTCTTCCTCACTGGTCCCAGAGGACTAAAGGCACTAAAAGTACCAAACACTTCATATTTGTGATGCTAGCAGCTATTGCAATACTCAGGATTTAGTACGTACTCAAGAAATCTTTGTTATGGGGCTACGGGAATGCCGAAGAGAAGAGTTGGGAGAGTAACTTGGTGAAGGGGAAGAGCTGGCTACTCCAGACTGACCAGGTGCTCTGTCTGACCTTGCTCTTCAGGCCCATGTCCTTGCTGTACAGGATCCTGGCTGCCCTGCCTAGTATGCCAGGCTCCCTAGAGGTCAGACTCCACCTACCCTTGGAGAGCCCCACTCTTGCCCCACAGGGGCATCTGAATTCCCCACTCCCGTCTGCTGCCAACTGTCTACCTGCTAGACCAAATCCCTCTAGGGCTGTCCCTCTGCTCTATGACCAGCCCCAGACCTCCCCAGTCTGCTCCACCCACCCCAAGTTCACACCCACTGGAGGCTAGGCACCCACACATCCCTGCTTGCCCAAGACAATCTCAGTTTGCACCTGTGGTTGCAGCATACCTATTATTTTACTCTCAAAAGTGGCCCAGTTTGGACAATAAATTACAGGGTCTCCCTAGGTACAGCCCACAAAACAAATCTTTCCTTTGTTCTTGGGGAACCCACACCTAAATAAGAGTTCATGCTGTACAAATGGTGTTTAAAGGAAGCAGGATGAGGATTGGGAAACTGGGTTCCAGATCTGGGGTTTATCTACGTGAGCTTGGACTGGTCCTTTAGTACACAGCACCTGATTTCCTTAACTGTAAAATAAAGGTGTTGGCCTACATGACCCCAAAGGTCCCTTCTCAGCTGACACCTAACTTATAACCCTATGAAACTGAAACACAATTGACCATCCGCAGTAGTCCCAAGCAGCCCCGTGCTGGGTGGGGGATAAGGGCATAGGCCCTGGAGTCAGAGTGCCTGGCTTTGAAGTGTGGCTTGCCGTTGGTCCAGGGACTGTCCTTTTCTGTGACTGGTGTCTTCGTCTGAACAATAGATAATAATAGTGCCTTCGCAGGAGGGCAGCTTGAGGGGGCCTGAGTTACTACTCATAGTGTACACAGCCAGAGGCCAGGACTTCATAGGCACACTAGTGTTTGCTATCTTTAAGGCAGACAAGGGGGATAAGGAACTGATGGGATGTGGCTAGAAGGCTTCACGGAGGGGGCTGAGACAGGAAAATTTGAGAGGAAGCAGAAAGCAGGAGGGAAAGTCCCTCAAATGGGCAAGAAGGAAAAGCGGCAGCTTCAAACGCCCTCATTAACCCTAATTGTAGCTGTCAGATGCTTTATCTGGCTTCATTCCTTCCTTTATCAGAGAATATGGAGATGCCAGAAGGAAGAGGTCGGGAACAAGGCCTTTTAAGAATACAGGCCACCTCCAGGCCTGCAGGGCAGAGCTGCTGGTTGAGGGGGAGAAGAGGAAGGAAGGCTGGCCATGTGGGAGGGTAAGGGCCCCAAGGGCTCCCAGGGCCAGGTTCTCAGAGCCCTGAGTCTCCTGGTTGACTCCGAGATAAGGTTTGACCAAGGTCCCTCCAGGGAAGGAATGTCAAGGAAATGCTTAGAGATGTCATGACCACCCCTGAAAGAGGGTGGCACTCCCAGTGAAATGAGATTCTCTGTTCACAGGAACAGGGCCAAGACTCCTGACTCCTGATTTTGATAAGACAAAAGCTGTTCAAGCGGTAGGGTGGAGGGTATAGGTTCCACACAGAGAACCTTCTTTGGCTTTGTCAAGAATCCATGGGACCCCAGTATCAGCAAGAGGGGACACACTCAACAACCTGGAGTCTATATATAAGGGACAAAGAGATTAGGGATATTAAATGCATTTTGACTTATGATATTTTCATCTTAATCAACTTTTCAGGACATAACCCCATTGTAAGTCAAGGAACATCTGTACGTGAAGAAAGAAAGACACACTCTTAGATAGCCTACTGCCCTATCCATCAGGACAGGAGCAAAAAGAAGCTCTGCTTTTACCTGGATAATTCTCAAGGACTTCTTTTAGGGTATGTGGATTCAGGCCCATTTGTGCTCTCTGTCTGATGTCAGATTAAATCAGATTACAGAGAGGGCAGAAGGGTGGTGAGTTCCTGAAGACAGGAAAGAAGGAAGTGTCCTTATTGCCACTTTCAACTTCTAACACCTTCTCTTTCCTGGACATCCTTAAACTCTCCTCTGACTTGCTTTCCTTCTGGTCCTCTGGGGAGGTCATGCTCAGAAATCATCTAACACAAAGCTTATTTTTTAATAAAGTGTGGGATATCTCAGATAATTTATTGAATACTGTACTAAAAGTGAAAAACAGAATGATTGCCTGGGTACTTGAAGTATGATTTCTACTGAATGCATATGGCTTTCACCATGGTAAAGTCGAAAAATTGTTAGGTCTAACCAACATTGACTGTGTCAGTCACCATTCTAAACGCTTCACATACATTAACTCTCTCTTTTTAATCCTTACAACTACCCTATTACCATCTCTCCATTTTACAAGAGAAAGAAACTGAGGCCTGGAGAGGTTTAATAACTGGCCCAAGTTCACACTGCTTACCACATGGCAAACCAGGATTCAAGCTTGACTCTACATCTCACCACGCAGCCTCTCCCAATAACTGCAGGACTGACCCTCAGCAGGTGTCACTGGTCCCTCTCCTCTGCTGCCAGCAATGGCAGCCCATGAGCTCATGTCCTGCCAGCTCACATGCCTGCCTTGTCCAGAAGCCTGGTGGATGCCCAGACTCTGTGGGAACTCCAGCAGAGCCAGGGTGAGATTCTCCCAAGGACAACTGAGCACACTTCTCTCCCGCTGGCTTCCGGGAGCAATTGCACTGCCCACATTTTTCTGGTTAAGAACAGAGAAATAGCAACTGGCTTCTGCCCCCTGGAAACCCACCCTGCAGTGAGGGATTGTGGGCATCTGCTGCTGTGGACTGGAGAGCTCACCTTAAATTCAGCTGTTGTAAAAGCCCATTTCTCACCATGACTGTCCCATGATGTGGCACACTGTTGAGAGGGCTCTGGTCCCTACTGGAGCTAACTAGCTGTATGTTCATGAGCGATACACTTGAAAACTAAAGGGGTTGGGGAGATGGACTATGTTCTTCTAAAGCAGTTTCTCAACCTTATAGATAGTTGGGGCCAGATAACTCTTGGTTGGGGAGGCTATCCTGTGCATTGTAGTATATATTTAGCAACATCTTAGCCTCTGCTTACCAGATGCCAGTAACACAAACTCACCCACCCACCTTGCGACAACCAAAAATGTCTCTAGACATTGCCAAAGCCCCTTGGGAGGCAAAATTATTCCTAGTTGAAAACCACTGCTCTAAAGGAATAATTTTTAAAAAAAACAACAGGATTTGCCCCTGTACATTTGAATAGGGTGGAGATTCTTGCTCTTTATGATAGGCTGGAATAGCCCCTCACAAAAAAAAATTTATCTGTCCCAAAATGTCAATACTGCCAAGGTTGAGAAAAGTGCTTTAGAAATCCACAGAAACAGACAATCCAGAGCAAGAAGCACAGCGCATGATCTGCGGAGTGAGATGTTGAGACAAAACCCATGAACTCTGGGATCTGACTCGCCACGCCCCACCCCCACTGCTTTGAAAGGCAAAGACAGACGACACACAGTGTTGGAAAACAAACCAAACTTGCTGACTTCAAAAGTCAACAGTGATAATGAGGAACCTCTTATCAAGAGTTGGTCTTTTAAACCGGAAGTATCTGAGCAAAAGAAACCAGTTTTCTGGGCTCCCAAGTTCTTTTAGTATGTCAGGTCTTCTTACTCCAGCTGCCACATTTTGATTTTGTGGTTTGCATTGTTCTGATACCTCCTAGAAAACAACCCTCAGTTGCCCCCAAACTCCTCAAGGTGCTGGAAAAGTTTTAACTTTTAAAGTGATGTAAAAAAAAAATGTTGGCTTTGGCTGGGCAGCCTCAGAGGGAATTTTAATTCATTCAAGGGTAAGAAAAAAGTGCTTCCTAAGCTCTCTCTGAAATAGAAGTTTGGCAACATAAATCAAATGGATGGTTAGCAAAAGCTACAAAAGCTCAAAGTTTCTTCTGAGCAGAAGGGACAGTATTAAGATACTGAGAAGTTACAAGTCGAACAAATGAGATAAATTATACCTATCAGTGTCAGTTAACCCAGTCAAAAATGATCTTACAGTTTTAATCAGTTTACTTCTGCTACTTTAATCCCTTATCTGCAGATTAATGGCACATGGTAGGTGTTCCAAACGTATGACGGTTCCCTTGCAGTCTCTACCTCCCCACCAATCTTCGGTAATGCACTCTCTTTTGACTTAGTGGCCATGTATTATCTTTTCCTAGAGTATTATCTCTCCAGACAACTGGAAGGTGTCTTGGTTTCTGATTTTAGCATAGCACCCAGAGGAGCTTGCACCCATAGCAGGTTCTCAAAAACTATTAACATTCTTGTCTATCATGACTCTTGAATGTCTGTTACTCTTTCCACTTCCAAGATATTCCCTTCTCAAGTCCCAAGTTGAAGGCTACCCCTTGCTCATACAGCAAGGAACCTACGTGAGCTATCTGCACTCCAGGATTGGAGTGAAAATGTGTCACCAGTCTATGTATGTTAAAACAATTTGGCCAGTGGCTAAAGGAAGGAGTACACCCTTCATTTCGGTTCTGTGGTTAATCCTGATTTTCATTCTTAAGAGACAAAAACTCTGTAACTCGTATATTAATTTGCCTCAATTAATAAAAAGAATCCTCTATTTCTCCATGGACAGGACATAAAGCTTTAATTGCTGGAGGACAGGAAACTCTCCTCCCTCTCTCATTTCCAGATACTAAGGCCTGGTTGATCTCCCTGCCCCCTTCCAAGATCAGCCTCAGGCCATGCTTTGAATGAAGGAATAGCCTGAGAATTGCTTTTCCCTCTTAAGGATCCACCTGCCCATCCATCCCTTTAGTCCAGGACTAGCCCTCCCCACAGCTGCCTCCCACTCTCCTCCACCTCCTCAGCCCTCTCTGCACTTTTTCCCCCAGGAAGGTCCCCTCCTTCATTCTTGCACTCATTGAATACCTCACCAGTGGCCAGAAACTGTGGCAACTAACATGAACAGCCAGGATTCTCCTTGTGCTGAGGAAGGACCCTGAACTGAGAACCACCCATTATAGTGTATGGTGGAATGAAACAAATGCCATGAAAGGTTCAATGCCATGAAATGTGGGCATACAGGAGGAGGGAGAAGGAGGCAGAAAAAAGGTTGAAAGAGAAGGTAGCATTTGAGCTGGAAGGGGTTAAGCGGAGAAAAGCCAGACAGAGTATTCAGGGCCACAAGAAGGCAAGGACAAGGGCAAAAGGACCTGGTGTGAATGGGCATGACAGTTAGAGGAATGGCAATTCAAGTCTTTGGGGAATGAACAGATGGAGAGGAAGATGGGCTGAGGTGGGGGCAGGATCGGGGGTATTCAGCCAATTCAGAGTCATAGAAGGCTTCTGAAATGATCCAGTCCAAGGGCCGGCCCGTGGCTCACTCGGTAGAGTGCGGTGCTGACAACACCAAGGCCACGGGTTTGGATCCTATATAGGGATGGCCGGTTTGCTCACTGGCTGAGCATGGTGCTGACAACACCAAGCCAAGGGTTGAGATCCCCTTACCGGTCATCTTTAAAAAAAAAAAAAGAAATGATCCAGTCTAGCTCCCAAAAGAGACCAGAAGAAACAGGGACACCCTTAGGAGTCCTCTGAAGTAACCCAGAGACCAGTTTACAAAGGAGTAGCAATAAGAAAGGCAAGTTGATGACAATGAATCCAGGGCTCCTGTCCGGAATAGCCAGAGAATACTGGTGGCATTGCTCAGACCAACAGAGCTACTTCCGCTTCTGGACATGCTGGGTGGGAGTGATGCTAGCACCCATGACTGGACACAGGCATGGCCCAGGAGCCCACTAACATTCGCCAGAGGCAGGTGAGTGTGTGGTCAAGAGCATGGGGCTCTGGAGCCAACTGCATGGCTTCAATTCCTAGCTCTTTCAAAAAAGCTAGTGACCTTGGGCAAGTTACTCTGTGTGCTTCAGTTTCTCACCAATAACCAGTAACCAGGATGCTGATGATAATCGTACCTAGCTCACAAGATTGTTGCGAGTGTTAATGAGCTAACATATGTAAGAAGCTTAGAACAGTGCCCGGTACACAGAAGATGCACTGTTTGCTGTTGAGTTCCAAAGTGTCAATTGGCAAAAGTGAGCAAATTACCCTTACTTTCATCCTAGTGCCACAAAACACTGGGCTTGTCCACAAGGAGACAAGTACTCCCAATGGGGCTGGTTCTGGGCAGGTGAACCTAAGCCTTCCATGCCCTCAGACTACAACCCAGAATATGCAAGATTATGTCGTCACTAGGGGATTTCAGAAGAGTCCAAATCAAGGCCTTTTCGAAAGATGCTTCCAAGATATTCTCTCTGGTTCCCTTCCTACTTCCTATCTAATTGCATCTGGACTCAAACAGCTTTGCTAAACCGGAGTCTAAATCCCAGATTCTAACACCTAGTGAGTTAAAGGCCTGACTCAATCCTGCCCCCATTGGTAATTTAGAGGAAATACACCCAAGTGTCAGGGAGACTTGACAGGCTAAAAGGTAGCTTGCCAAGTGTAGAAAAGAGAAGGCTACCAGAAAGATACTCCATATTGGTGTGCTTAATCATCACAACTCCATAAAGTGGACAGGACTTCTAAAATGATCCAGTCTAGCTCCAGAAAGCTCATCCGCATTTTACAAAAAGAAATGGGTGGTCCAAAGAGGCCCAGAGTCCTGTGGTTAAGAAACCCCAAGACAAGGATTAGAACTCTTTTCCAGATACCCTGGCTAATTTTCTTTCCATTCTGGGACCAGAGAGATGACCCCTCCCATCGCCCCCCAACTCCAGGCCCTGAGAGTGGTATAACTCACTCTTCCAGTCCTAGCATCTTCCTAGCTTCTAAAAGAATTCAAATTCAAATGAGTTCACAACTGAGAAGACCTCCCTGGGATTAATGACTTTGCATTTCAGCACTTGCTGGGGATGATAGGCATTCCCAAGAGAAGCCTAGAGAAGTTGCCAAGATCCTGCCATCTCAAAGGCACGTTTTTAAATAAACTGAATTAAAGTGCAGAGCAGAGTCACATCCCAGGAATGAGTTAGAGAGTAACAGCCCTTTACAAACCAGTAAAACTCAACTAAACCAGCCCCTCTCTACTCCCTCCTCTAGTCTGAGGCTGTGTAACATCATGCTTTATTTGGCCTTATCATCTGCCAGAGCTCTGGAAACATCAAGATGGTAACCCACTATACTCTCCCTTGCTCTCGGGACCGCCAGAATAGGACTACGAGCAGATGGCCCCACAGAACGATAATGTCAAGACATTTTCTTGAAAATGTGTTCGCACCAAACACTGAAATTCCAAGTATTTAATTGAGCAATGTTCGGTCATTGCTTCACAGCTTTAAAACAACGCCCCCCCCCCCTCACCCTACCCCACCTCCAGCCCTCCCCAGCCCACCTCCTCCCTCAAACCCTAGCTAAAGCCCCAGGCCAGGAGCCAATCCCTTAATCCCGGGCATTTCGGGCATTTCAGAAACTCATTTCTCCCCGGAGTGAGAGCGCCCCGGGCCGGCTTTGCCCCACCTCCATACCCCGAGGCAGGAAGAGTGAGGCTCCCGGCGGGGCCCCGAGGCTCTTTCTTATGTAAATGACCCGGCCAGGGTGAGAGCTCGGGCACAGGGAGCTGTCGAGAGCGAGCTGGGCACAAACAGGTCAAGACTTGGTGTAAGAAAACGCTCGTTTTCGGAACGACAAAAATCTCAAGAAATCAGGGAAACGAGGGCTGGTCCTCTCCAACTTTTAGTAACAAACCAGAAAGTAACATCCAAAGTCCGCCCCGCACTCGGAGGCGGTCCCGGGGGACGCGAGGCGGGGCGGGCCCGAGGCAGATCGGTGGGGACACGTACGCCCCTCGCCCAGCCCCAGTTCCGGGCGCCGTAGTTCCGGGGAAGGGGCGCGGCGGGCGGAGTTTCTCTGCCTCCTCTCCTGCTCCTTCCCGGATCGGCTTCAACAACGAGGGGAACCGCACGTCTCCTAAATGCGGTCTTTAAGCGCGGAAGGGCCCTGCAGCCCCACGCGGCCGCGAGGCCTCTCCCCCAGCCACGATTCTCCCCACGTGCTCTCGCCGGAACTGGGGCTGTAGAAGGGGAACTCCTTCCACGTGGGCCCAGCAGTCCCGGACCGCCAGCCGGGTGACCGCCCCTCCAGAAACAGAAAGGAGAAAAAGCGTGGCCTCGCGCAGGATGCAAAGAGGGAGAGCCCCGCAGCGCGCGAGCCCCGGCGCCTCGCATGCGCGCACACGCCTGCCGGTGCCCAGCGGACGTGGCTTCTCGCGCCCAGGAGTTTCCCTGCTGCCCAGACTGTTTCCGCAGCCCCAACCCCGAATGGGGAGGAAGCGGTTCCCCGCAGGCTCGAGGAAGAGAGTCCCGGAGACCACGCAACTCTGTCGGAAGCGAGCCTGCCGTTCCCGCCCGCGCTGACTTACCTTCTGCACTTGGTCATGGTTAAGCTCGGTGAAAAAGTAGGCGAGCAGATGCGAGGCAATCATCCTGCCGCGGTCCGACGGCGCCGAGTTGGGAAACGGAGGCGGGAGTGCGTGCGCGGGAGGCGGGCGGCGAGGTCTGATCTCTTTGTACCTGGGCTGCGCGGCCGGCCGGGAACTGGGAGTCCGGGCGGCACACAAAGAAGGCTAACGGCGACGGCGCGCCGGGCTGTGGGGTCTCGGATCTCTAGAAATAGGTTTTTAGGAGCACAACTGCTGGAAGGCGCCTACGTATCACTCCCGGCGACGTGTCCGGTCGTCCCACGTCAAGGCGCTAACTTCAGCCACAGGATCACTAAATCTCAACTTGGGAGGAATCCACAGCCCAGCTCCACCAGGGCGGTCGGACCTCCCCGGCACACGCGCGCGATGCTCTGCCCGAGGATTTTCTTAGCTTGTGACACGGCGTAGTACTAGCGGCGGCCGGGGACTCGTGCGCTGGAGTTTCGTGCAACAATGTGGCTTATTGAGAGGCTGCCGGCTCGCAGGCAGGGTCAGTGACGCGCGCGCGCTTATTGGCTGTGCGGGGAGGGTGTGTGCGCCCGCGGGCCGCCCCCAGCCGCAGCGCGGCCAGTCAACTCGCACGGCCTGCGGGCGCGGCCGCTCAGACACCCGAGCCGGCGGGCTGGAGAGGCGCGCCAGCGGCGGGGGGCGGGGCCGGGCGCCAGGGATGGGACGTGTGGTCCGTGGCAGGAGGCTGGAGCGGAAAGGCGCATGAGCCACCGCCGCGTCAGGCTCGGCTGTGGGTGGGGGGCGCGTGATCGCGGATCTGGGGAGTGGGGCGACTGGAAGGACGGGTCACTGGACCAGCACACGCCCTGTGCGGAGTGAGAGACACTGTCTGGTATCTCGGGGTCATATGAGGGCCTCTCCTGTCCGGTCACACACGTCTGAAGCATCCTAGTTCTCGCCTATTGTGGCTCAACCCCTCCGCGAAACGCTGATACGAAGTGAACCTCCGTAGCTGCTGCTTACTCTGCCAGGCATTACAAAAGCCGCCCGTGGGCCAGCCGGTTAGCTCAGCTGGGTAGAGCGCAGCCTTATAACAGAAGTCGTCCCATCCAACCCTCCCACCACTGATAGGACATGGGTTTTACTAACCCTGTTTTACAGATGAGAAAACCGAGGCACAGGGCTGTTAAGAGATTTGCCAAAGGTCACACAGCTAGTAAGAGGCAAATGGAGAAAGGAAGCCACGTCAGTCTGACTTTGAGACCCTGTTCTCTCCCATTATTCCATCCCTCTCTAAGAGCCAGGGAAGGAAAAGGCGGTAAATGAGCATTGTCTGCAGCTGTGGGACTATGCATGGGTGAAACTGGGAGGGTGGCCAGTGTGTAAATGGATGATCCTGGAACAGTGTGGGGTGGGGTGGCTTAGGGATGCTGAGAGGAGTGGGAGCCCCAGCCACAGCTAATGCCTGGCCCCAGACTCCACGTTTTAGGTATGAATGGATGGTGGAAGCTGGCAAGAATGTAATACTGACTTCAGCAGACAAGAGATTGGTGCTGGTGGAGAATGGCAAGCCTGGGGTTGCAGAGTTTGCAGTGGAGGGAAGTTGAAGGTCTGCAGAGTTTCTCTCAAACAGTACGATGCTTTCTGCAACGTTTATAGACTTATTATTATACAAGTAATAAAAGCTCATTGTTGGAATATAAGAATATACAGATAAACAGAAAAAACAAAAAATGCATGACCCAACCTCTCAGCAAAACTTCTTGAAAGCTATGTCCCTTTCCTACTGCACATCCTCGCCCCTCGTTCCTGTTCCTTACTACAGTAAGGACTGGGCCCAAACTGCTTTTGTCATAGTCAGCTTAATGACCTAACATGTTGCCAAATCTTGTATTCTCTTCTCTGCCCTGACCTTGTCTTACTCCACCTCTCAGGGATGCCGGGTACAGTTGATCACATCCTCCATCTGGACACACCTTCCTCACTCAGTCAAAGCCCTGCATGCTCCGCTCTGCTGGTTTCCCATTGACCTCCCTCCCCAGGCTCCTTGGCCCCTGTTTTCTCTGTTGGTAAATACTGGAGTATTCCGAAGCTGCCCTCCACCCTGTCTCCTCCGATCTAGTTACATGGTAATCCCTCCCAGCCCCATGACTGTTATACCATCCACACACTGATGACTCACAAAAGTCAATCTGCAGCAGGGACCTCTCCCAGTCCAGACTTATTTCTCCAACTGCCATTTGTCATCTCCACTCAAGTGACTAGCATCTCACACTTAACATATCCAAAGCTGGACTCAACTTCCCAAATCTTTTCCTTTCCCAGTCGTCTCAGCAAATGGCATCACCATCCACCCTGTCATCCTTGATTCCTTCCTGCCACTCACCCTCACATTTGGTCAATCCCCCAGCAAACGGTCAATTGGACCTATAAAATAGACCCTGTATCTGGCCACTTCTCTCCACGTCCTTGGGCCCCTCCTATGCAAGCCACTGATGACTCGGCCAGAGCCAATGCACCTTGTCCTACCTTGTACCTTCCTCCATCCTCACCTCTATAATCTCTTCTTCACTCAGGAGTCAAAGTGACTTTTTAAAATATATATCAGACTATGTCTTTCCCAGGTTTGAAGACATTTGATGGCTTCCAGTCTTAGAATAAAATTCCAACTCCTGACAGTGACTACTAAAGCTTTCTGATATGGCCCCTGCCTCTCTCTCCACCCCATCCCATAGGACTCTCCCCAGTACACTGCTTGGCACTCACACTGGAATGCTTTCCTCGAAAACACCAAACTCTTTCCCTCCCAAGCACCTTTGCTCTTCCTTTTTCTTCTCTCTGGAATGTTCTCCTCCAGACCTGGCTGCAGCTGAGCCTTCCTCCTCATTGAGGTTCAGCTCAGATAGCACCTCCTCAGAGGGCTTTCTCCTGAACAGTTTATCCCAACTGGTTCCCCAAGTCACTATCGCTTGGCCCTGATTGATTACCTATTTATTTTCCATATATTCTTTCTCTCCTCACTAGACTGTGAGCTCCAAGGGGGCAGGATCTGTGTCTATGTTGATCCTTCATATTTGCAGTGCCTAGAATGGTGCCGTCACATGGTAAGTATGCAGTAAATACTGCCTGAATGAATAGAAGAAGTCTTAGAGATAACTTGTTCACATTTTGCATAACAATACAGAGTTTATAGTTTTACATATTATTTCCCAAATCTCTTCTCACCTCTCCATCTACCCTAGTTCACACACCCAATATCTCTCATCTGATTGCAACAGCCTTTAGATATAGATATAGATGTACTGTAGATATACAGACTCAGATACCTAACAGAGATTCGTAAAGCGGGAAGTGACATGATCAGATTTGCTTTCTCAGGGCAACAACTGCCCTCCATGAAGATGGAGGAAAGGAGGTTAGAGAACAGAGGCAGGAAGAGGCAAGGCCTAAGCCAAGATGGTGGGGCAGGGAGTCAGGTTTAGATGTTGTGAAGTCGAGGTAAAATTGATGACTTTGGATGAAGAGGAAGATGCATGCTACCTAGAAACACTTGGAAATCCAATAACCCAGTGCTCGAAAACCTACTGTCCCCAGGCAGGTGGGACCAAAGTCAGTGGGGTCAGGTCAACTATGGTCCCTTCTCCATTCCCCTCTGTGGTCCCATTTCATGTGGACCAGATAATAATCACAAGGTGCTTTAAGTATGTGTTATCTCTTAGGAAGCTCCCAATGATCCGGTAGGTGGTTGCAATAGCATTGTTATAAATCCCTATTTATACATGACAGACTAAGGAGAGGTTACCCACACAAGGCTGAGACTTGTACCTTCCATTTTTCTGGCTCCAAACTCCAGAGCTAGAGTTTATTATTTATTGATTCTCAGATCTCTCTCTCTCTCACACACACACACCTACATAGATGTTGGAGAGTGATGAAACAGCCATGTAATTTAATTCCACAGCTCAGCAAATATTTATTAAATCCTTGCAATGTTCAGGATACTTGGC
Source organism: Galeopterus variegatus (assembly GCF_000696425.1). Classification (NCBI taxonomy): domain Eukaryota; kingdom Metazoa; phylum Chordata; class Mammalia; order Dermoptera; family Cynocephalidae; genus Galeopterus; species Galeopterus variegatus. Next base: position 50,359 of record NW_007732555.1, on the reverse strand, counting down.
TTAATGCTATGAGAAATACAAAAGGAAACACAAGATGTGGTTCTTGCCCCTGAGTGATTAACCGTTTAGTCAGAGATAAAACTAACACATAAGGGCCAGCCCGTGGCTCACTGGGGAGAGTGTGGTGCTGATAACTCCAAGGCCAAGGGTCCTGATCCCTATGTAGGGATGACTGGTTAGCTCACTTGGGAGAGCATGGTACTGTCAACACCAAATCAAGGGTTAAGATATCCTCACCGGTCATCTTTATGGGGAGAGTGTGGTGCTGATAACTCCAAGGCCAAGGGTCCTGATCCCTATGTAGGGATGACCGGTTAGCTCACTTGGGAGAGCATGGTACTGTCAACACCAAATCAAGGGTTAAGATATCCTCACCGGTCATCTTTAAAAAAAAAAAAAAACTAACACATAAAACAAATATTACAGAATAGAAAAGTCTGTTATTAAGAGCCAAACGGACCTGTGTTTTTATATGTGATGGGGTTTTGGAAAAGGAAGAGATAGAGCCACAGGCCCGAGGTAGCCAAGGGTGGTCTGACATGTAAATGCCAGCTTTCCACTTCACACTGGGCTGGCGCTGGCACTGGCCTCACATAGACCAGTGAACTGAGCCTGGCCATGGGCTTCAGGAGCTGTCCTGGGCAGAGATCACTTTGCCAAAAGACCTCCATCTGCTAAATATTCCTTTTTCTAATTAGGATTTATCAATATTGCAACATATTACTTTTTTTTTTTTTTTTTTTAAAGATGACCGGTAAGGGGATCTTAACCCTTGACTTGGTGTTGTCAGCACCACGCTCAGCCAGTGAGCGAACCGGCCATCCCTATGTGGGATCCGAACCCGGGGCCTTTTTTTTTTTTTTAAAGATGACCAGTAAGGGGATCTTAACCCTGACTTGGTGTTGTCAGCACCACGCTCACCCAGTGAGCTAACCAGCCATCCCTATATGGGATCCGAACCCGGGGCCTTGGTGTTATCAGCACCACACTCTCCCGAGTGAGCCACGGGCCGGCCCTCAGTTTTGCAACATATTATAAGTGATGGGATTATGTAGAGAATTTTAAGACTGAGGGTGGACCTGTCCTGAATGTCAATACTCATGACTCCTTGCATCCTGTTATTAGAATATTGGACCCTAATGGTCTGGGTAACCTCTGTGTTTCATAGTTCAATTATAATGTATGAATTTGAGGGACTGGGAAAGAAAGGCATTAAAAAGCAGTTAAGTAGAAAAATGGCAGCCACGAGGATACAGAACAATACCATTTTATCGGTTAAAGTTGCAAACAGAACCCATTCAAGGGGCCGGCCAGTGGCTCACTCGGGAGGGTGCGGTGCTGATAACACCAAGGCCATGGGTTCGGATCCTATATAGGGATGGCCGGTTAGCTCACTGGTTGAGCGTGGTGCTGACAAAACCAAGCCAAGGGTTAAGATCCCCTTACTGGTCATCTTTAAAAAAAAACCTGAACCCATTCAAGCTAGTTTAATCAGAAAAGGACTTTATTGAAGATTATTGAATCCCTTGCAGGATCTTCAGGAAGGCCAGAGAAGCAGGCTCAGAGGCTAGCCAGCTGAGAATGGTGCCTGAGTTATACCATCAAACTCTGCCAGTGGAAATATTATTGCAACAGCCCCTGGGCTGGCATCTTGGCCCACCCCTAATGCTAAACATAGGATGCCACAGCCAGGACATGCCACAGCCACCTTTGAGCAGTGGATGTCTGTCTCTCAGCACCCTTGATGAAAGGAATTCTGCATAGCACCTCCATCTTTACAGGATTTACTTCCAAATTGACATTTTGTAGCTGGTTGGCAGAGCTTGGGTCACATGCCCACGCCTTAGCTTCAAGAAAAGCTGGAAAAGTGGGCTCAGGGAGTCAGGAGTCAACGTGGAAAAGTCTCAAAACATAAGAAAGACGTTCAAAGAGGCTGGGAGTCCCAAAGTTTGACAAACATCCACCACACTTAACAGTCACTGAATGTGCTACATTGCAAAGTTTAAAATGCCCTTAGACAAATTGGCTTTCTAAAATCAAGAATACGTCAAAAAGATTGAAAAATAGGATATCTACATTCAAGGGGAGTTAAATTTGGGAGAGCAGTCAGTAGGCAAATTGGCACCGGGAAAACTGACTATAAGCGAATTTGCACAGAGCTGGAAGATTCACCCTCTCCACACAGAAGCTGTAACCCAGCACCTGTCCACAGATGCAGTCATTGTCACGGTAGATAAGAAAAAGTCAACTATCAAGTATAGGCCAGGGGCACCCCTCCAAGACTATCCCAAATGCGAGGGCTGTCTGTCGTGTCTGATCCTCTCATTCCGATGGGCACAGGGCCATAGGTATATCCCTCAAACAGCATGAGAAGGGCATGGTGGCATGCTGGGACTGACATGGAAACTCTGTGGTTTGGGGCCCTTCTGAGCCACAGTTTCCTTATGTACCAAGTAGAGATCATGAGATGGAACGTGCGCAGCCTTTAGTTAAGAGCCCAGTATCTGGTAGGTCTTGAATACCAGTTTCCTAAACACATTGCTTATAACATCCAGTCCTCTATGCAATAAGAACTCAGTGATTTTAAAAAAGGGCCAGGTGGCAGGAAGAGAGAATGTGGAGTCTCAGGGATGTGGGAGAGAGACTGGTTTGTTCCAAGTGGAAATGCAGTGCTCTGGTGTAGAGAGATTATTTCAGTGGGGAGTGGTAGGCGGAAGCCTAGACAGGTACACAGGGCTCAGCTGAAAGGCAGGTAATAGAATCCCATCAGGACATAAAGACAGTGTCTGGGCTGGAAGCAATGTGGAGGGACAGGTGGGGAGTGTGACCAGAGTCCTGAGAAAAGATGCTGAAGGCCTCTGCTACACTATGGCATGTCAGAGAAGAGGTGAAAGAAGCTAGAAAAATGTAACAGGTGGCCTGAACGGGACACAGGTGATTGAATGTGGAGGGTGATGAGAAGTGGGGGACACCGAGACAATGCTTCTCAACCCTGACTGCTCTTTGGAGCAGGGTGTACCAAGGAGTGGGGGCAGTTGGCCCTGGGAACAGGCAATGAGGAGTAGCTTGCTGTAGAGAATTTATAAACAGTAATAAAACCTTTAGTCAGTCTGGTTTTTTATTATCACCGTGAGCTGGCAATTCTAAACATTATCAATGCCAAAATTCTCCTTCCTGGATTATAGACAACTGCCCCCAGGGCACCTCTCCCTTCCTGCCCCTGTACACCCACTATATTACAATCCCTTGGAGAGCTTTTAATAATCATGATGCCAAAGTAACAATGAACAGATGTTAATGATGTCTTTTCTTCCATTATAACAGTGAACAAAATGACAAACTTCCTAGGAACTTATACTGTACAAGGAACTCAGAAGAAGACTAGATACAAATAGAAAGGCCTGACAGTGCTTCATAAATTTCACTTCCTTTTAATTTCACTTCAGTTTCCTTTTTTAGGCTAATCTGTAAACTTTAAATGCAGTCCACCTAAAAACAATGGATTTTTTAAAAATAAGCAGGATGATTCTAAGGTTCTTATAGAAAAATAAACAGGTAAGACTACTCCCAAAATTTTCACAAACCATGGAAAGAAGCTTGTTCTTTTGCTTTTTGAACATTAGAGTGGTGAAGCCATTTCTGAGAAAGACTACAAACCTAAATGTCATCAAAGACCCATGAAAGAGTCTCTATTAAGCAAAGTCAAAAGATAACCTAAGGGGCCGGCCTGTGGCTCACTCGGGAGAGTGTGGTGCTGATAACACCAAGGCCACGGGTTCGGATCCCATATAGGGATAGCCGGTTCGCTCACTGGCTGAGCGTGGTGCTGACAACGCCAAGTCGAGGGTTAAGATCCCCTTACCGGTCATCTTTTTTTTAAAAAAAAAAAAAAAAAAAGATAACCTAGGCAGAAATATACATTAGATACAAAAGACTCATTTTCCAGCTATATAAAGAGCTTCTTCAAGTTATTAAGAAAAAGAAACCCAACCCTTAGGTAAAAGACACAGAGAGATCACAGGAAAAGAACAAATGGGCAAAAATTAAATAATGATAACACACCTTACAGTGGGGAAAGAGGCACTCTTTAAAGTGTACCGATCTCCCTAAGAGGAAGTGATACTCTTCAAGCACTTGTAAGCCTCTCTACCTGTTCTGGTCTTCTGAGTTCCTTGTACAGTTGAAGTTCCCAGGCAGTTTGTCTTTTTGTTCACTATTATCATAGAAGAACACATTCTTGGCAGGAGAACACAGCCTCCATGAGATCAATTGGACATTCTCCATCATTACAAGTACACCTGTCCTTTCGTTCAGTGATCCCATGTTTCTTACACGTACACTCCCACATGCTATGTAAGACCATTCACTTCAATGTCATTTGCCATAGAAAGACTGGGACCAACCTAAATTCTATCATTTGGGGACTATAGATTAGAGCACATCCATAGAAGGGAATTACTTACCTGCCATATAGAAAGAGAGAGAGAGGAAAGAAAGAAAGAAAGAAAGAAAGAAAGAAAGAAAGAAAGAAAGAAGGAAGGAAGGAAGGAAGGAAGGAAGGAAGGAAGGAAGGAAG